>NW_022639464.1:1997401-2004063 GCF_010583005.1 Odontomachus brunneus
TATTGTGTCGGGAGGAGATTACTTTGAAGGCGACGAAATAGATTTGGAAGAATAAATAAATATTTTTTGAAATAAATAAAAACTGGTCTTACTTTTTGGACACAGTAGTATTTCACTATTAGTTAACTCTATCAAGGAGCGTTCTATTATTTCGGTTTTTTTTTTTATTATTCATGTTCAATAAATATTACATGATTTCCTAACACAAGGAAGGTTTTACCCATATGGTACATAGCACTAATAGTCCTGTGCTTGAACTCGAATTGCCCCCTTTTTCCTATTTTTTGATTGATATCTTCGTTTGCGAGTTCTTATTCTTTCTCTAAATATTATAGTAGAAAATACGTAAATACATACCCGATCAATATTTGCCGAGAGAGATTGGTTTACTTTCATCTGAGATTACTCGAAAGGACTGCATCACTTTCGCTACTAATGAATTAATTAATAATGAGGCCGACAGACAATGTCGTATCGGTGAAGTTAATGTCGATACTCGTGATTAACAAAATACGACGTTAACGCGACCTCATAAGTGAGTCTGTGTTTACAAGCTTTAATTCATTTCGTCGCAGGTATAATCTTTTAATAACGTAAATCGTTTCTTGGACATTTTTCTGTACATCCCGTCTGGAAATCTGCACGGCGATTTTGGTCGCACGTTAGAAGGAAAGCGTAGTAGATAGCGGCGGGACGCCACGCGGTCGGGATCTATATTTTCCTTTCGTTCCGGAGAGAGAAAAATATCGAAAGCGCGGTTTGCTAGGCCGGAAATCGATCCCGGATCTTTCGTTTGCCGGATGACTGCTCTGAACCACTGAGCTACCTGACGCTCCACGCTCACGACACTCTCCTCTCCCCAGATAACGTTCAGAGATGCCGTTCGGAAGCGACATCTCCGGTGCTATCCCGAGTGTACCGTGACTACAGAGAGAAGCAATGTTACCGTATCAGTGGTACAGCATCTCTCAAAGTCAAAGGTTGCTATCCTTTAAGACCTGCTATCCATGTTGCCTCTCTTCATCCGGTGCAAATCATAGAAAAAGCCTCGGGGTCGACGCCATTTTTTGGTTATCTCCAGGTGCTCGGTCACGTCTTGCAACGTGCCTGGGGGATTCAGCCATGGAAGGAGGAGGACGTACTTTTAATAACGTAAATTGTTTCCGCTGGACATTTTTCTGCATCCCGTCTGGAAACTGCACTGCGATTTCGGGCCGCACGTTATGTGTGTGTGCATTCGTATTAAACACTAAATCACAAATGTATGCATAATGAACTCGTTGAGTCCTGCTACGAAAATGACGTTTGCACATCGGATATATGCATGATCTGCGGTTACATAAATTACATTCAGATTAACGTGCTTTCGTAATCATTAAAATGTGCGACGATTTCCCGTTATTTATTCACCATAATTATCGCCGGCTGTTTATCTCGTCTAATTCGTTTTCTGTGTAAAATAACACGTTATGTGCCGTCGATAAATTCCTCCTGCATCCTGAAGAAGAAAGTCTGCTCTGAGGAATATTCTAACGAGATTATCATTGCAAAAAAGTTAGCGTTACTTTCAAAAGCTATAATACATACGCTTCGCTCTGCATATATGCGATGATTATATTAAATTAGTTTCAGAAGTGAAAATTTAGAAAAGTATCAAATTAGTTTAAATCATAGCATCTCTTATAATTACTCTCTAATACATTTCTTTTATAAATTTGGACAGAAAAAAAGTGTATTGGGTTGATCCGTAAATTTTTGCGGGTTTTATCTAGTTGGCATTCGTATATATATTGGTATTAGAAGAACAGTTCCATACAGTTTGTCATCTATGTATATGCTTTGATAGCTGATATTTTAGAGGTACATTTTACGGGGTAAGCGATAGTGTTTAAAGAAATACAGTTGTTTTTGTTGCGGTTTAGAAATGGAAGGCAGTAATGAGTTTTTCCGATGCATTATGCTCTTTTACTTCCGAACATTTTTAGAGCTTGACTGGGATATTTTGCTGTACCCATCATATTCACTCGACATTGCTCTCTCCGATTATCATCTGTTTCGCTTACTACAGAACTTTTTTGATGGTACAAGTTTCATTTCTTTAGAAGATGTGAAAAATCCATAAGAAAAATGGAAAGTTTCTTCACCAGAAAAGCACGAGAATTTTACGAAAATAAATTATGAAATTGAAGATAGCAAAAGAGTGTCAAAGAGAATGACAAATATATTTTTAATTAAATTCCTTTTTAACACGAATAAAATGTATTTCAGCTTTGGATAAAAACACGCACGAATATATTAATCAACCCAATATCACAAAAGATGTGATATACATCCAGTCGCAATGTGTAGTTTATGCTATCTATCAAAATAAAAAAAAGTACTATTATTAATAACTCTACCTATTAAAGAAACAACAGTTTTTTTTATTTTGAAATAATATTATTGATATATCAAAGTATATGCAAGCATTGTAGCATCTGGTTTTAACTTAAACATATAACTTCAAGACAGAGATCGCATGAAGAATAGTAGGATGGGTTGAATTGTGCAGAAAGTATTCATCAGAAAAAACATTCATTTTGTATCTAATCTTACTTTATTAGTGCAATTAGTATATACAACTGTTGATCGCCAAAGAACTCAAATTATTGTGTTCGTGGTTATCAAAAGTTTCCAAATCGATTAAAATGTACGAGTGTACATCTTGAGCAGCATTTTTCGAAATTTTCATGGTCCGGTCCTAAATTCTAATCACGAGCCGTCGTAGGTCCTAATGTCGTTGATCCGTCACTCTTTAATACAGGTCTCTTTAGGTCTCTTTAGTAGGTGCCATAGTAAGGATAGCGGTAATAAGGGTATCCATGGTAGCCATGGTAGGCATATGGGTAACCATGATAAGGATAGCCGTGGATAGGATATCCTCCATACGAGTATGGGTAGCCTCCGTATCCTCCGTATCCTCCGTATACGACGGCTCCTCTCTTGGATCTATCGGTGGAATCCGGTGCCGTTTCTTTCTCACTGGGCTTCTGCGCCATAGCGATGGCGACGAGAGCCAAAAGAAGGATAGCCTGTGAAAATAATCTCCAATTAGCTTGCAATTAATGTTTCCGTTTAATTAGTTCAAATAATATTGAAATCGTGTTACACTGCAGAAAGGCTTTTGTTGTTGAAACACACATTTAGTATACCGGTACCAACTATAAGTTGGTTAAAATAGGATCAATCAAATGTTTGATAATTATAACTAAAAATTTAATTAGTGCTGTGTGTGTTTTGCTTTCTCAATAATATGTATATTTGACATAAGTAAAAAACACGTAGTGTCAATAGAATTGTATGTAACACAAATGTTTTATTTCCAAATACAAAAATAATTTTTTTATTGTACTGTTGTTTCCGGTGTAATTAGTGTTATTGTGTAATTTTCATGTAAAGCTCAATATAGGAACATTGACTTCTCCATCGTTCTTAAATATTTTTTTCTACATTTATAGATAAATTTTTCAAACAAAATTCATTTGCAATGATATTAAATAAAATAAAATAAGATTGAATATATATCAGATATCTTATGTAATTGTATTTTCTTTAAATAATATAATAATAATATATAAAGAGAGATATTATGATTTTGTATAACTTTAACGAGACAGATATTCAACAAGATTTTATAATTAGTAGATGTATATTCACTGCGTTATGCATTCATAAATAGTTGTAAAATGTATATATATATATATATTTTTATAATTTTTTAAATTTATGAATGTATGACGCAGTGAATATCGACTAATTATATAATCTTTTTGAATATTTAAAGCTATATAAAAGCAGTAGCATGCAAGATCACAAGAATATTACAGTGCTATGTAGCCATGAGCATCACGACTTGATCTAGAACTGGAACGTGCCGCTGATCAAATCGGTAGATTTGCGAATAATCGCGATAATGAGGTGATTAGGTTAATCGGTGTACGCAGTATAATCAGCAAATAAGTGCGGTAAATTATCGACGAAAATCTATCAGAGTCCATGCGACGCGCGCACATGTACCGACTCGGTAGACTCTCATCATGCGGAGAATTACGAATTTGCAAGCAGTTTTGTACCACTCAGATAACACAAACTTCCAGAAGAAAAATTTTTAATAACGTATAAGAGACATGCAAAAAACATCTGAATAAAATAGAGTGTATTAAAAAATTAGTCTAATATGACTCTCAGATATGCAATCAACAAATTACGTGAAGAGAAAGACGTGTAAGAGCCAAAGCACAGATTTAATAGTACGATTGTTTATTACAAAGAAAAAAAAATAGTGTCTCTTGGACGTCTTATAGAAGTTTGTGCTATTTGGGCGATGGTTGCCTCGCACCGTAATAACAGCGAATGTTCCCGAAAATATCGGAGAGGACCCATCGGAGAAGACCCATATACTTACAACGCAGTACTTCATGGTTGATCGGATTGGTTTGGTTTGCAGGAGATCAGCTGCTGAACAGTGGCTGAATGATGCCTCTGCTTTTCGGCCGATTGCTTATATACCCGACGATCGGATCGCTCCATGGGCGTCACTGGTCGATTGATCAATGCACGAGGACACACGCAATTTGTATATGTTGCGTGTGTGAGTGCGTGCGAGCTGACCGTTACATAGAGGGGTTGTTATACGACGCGTATTGTTTACGCCTTCTCCCATACGTAATCTGCGAACGGCGCTGCCACCGTCGCATTCGTCGACGTAGACAGCGAGGTGCGCGAATGCGTCGCATATTCACGTATTCCGCGATGTACTCTCTCGCGGTACCATCGTTAGATGAAACTCATAAGTGGGGGCGAGGAAACCTTGGCAATCGGCCAAATACAGAGGAAAGTGTTTTACAACGCTGACATAACTCGATGCTACTTGTGTATACGGTACCATACTTGTCCCAGCACTTATTTCTAACGTATGAACTCGATGAACTTTAACGATGATACACGGTCCTGTGTAAAGAAATTGATAGAATTGGATAAAAAAATCTGTGTCATTGAGTGATAAAGTGATAAACTGATTTTGATAAAGTGATAAAATTACATAGAAAGATACTCAAATATATATTTTAGCATTAAAGATAAGTTACGCGATATAAAATGAAAGAAATTCATAACATTTTTTTTATACGAGCTGAAATGTGAAAAATTGAAATTTCCGATAGAAATGATAGGTTCAGGCAAGATCATGTAATATCTCAATGAAATTAATATACATATTTCTAGTAATCCTTTTCTCTCTCTCGGACTTTTCAAGCAAGGAGATTATTACGTATTGATAAAAAAATATGTCAAAATTAATAAGTATTAATTTGGTGAACACACTATTAGTATATTTATTTAGATAAATTCTTTTATTTAAATATAATAAATAATTGCTATTATGAATAACTAAAATTTTCTTAAAGTTTTAAGAAAATATATATTTCTTTATTTGAAAAAAAATATTTAATATTAGTATAAGTAAATATATATGCTGTTAGTAACCAAATAAATATTTATAATTTATTAGATATTTTTTCCTATTTGTGATTTTTCTCATACGTTTACTTTTTCGGTGTTAAATATACCGGTGTTAATATACAAATATACCAAGAAATTATAAAAATTTAATTAAATCAAATTGCAATAAAACTTGTCGTGGTTCATCGTTGAAAATATACTGCTTTATAAAGAATAAAAAAACTTTATAAAAAAGCTTTATAAAAAATGGCAAAAAACTTCAGAAATATATATGCTTCCTTTTTATGCAATTTTACTAGGTATCTTCATATATACTAGTATATATAGGCACATGTACGTACATATCCCGTACATAATGTTTACTAATAATAACTTTATGAAATTGTACAATTTTCTAAAAGTTATCGTATTGCCATATAGTCATTGTGTCTAATTCTAAACGGCTAAATGTTGGCATTATCATGTAGATGGTATACGACATAGATAGACTTAATTAGTGTATGTTAGAAGTCAGATAACTTTATTATATTTAGAAACTGATAGCGCAAGTTTAAATAATATACACAACCAATTTCAGTGAAATACAATTAAAGTAATATTAATTTTCGTGTCCCTGAATTATTTTATATCACATGATGAGCTCCACAGATGAATAAATAATTGTGGAATGCGTGGACTATTTTAAGATACCACAATTCTCTCTCTCTCTCTCTCTCTCTCTCTCTCTCTCTCTCTCTCTCTTTCTCTCTTTTCAAAGAAAATATATGTATTGAAGAATGTAGGAAGAATGTAGAAAAATGTAACAGGATTTAATAATATACATGGTTTTATTTTTCTTACATGACTTATAGATATTATTATTTATTATCTCTAAGGGAAAAATAGCGCTTTATTGAATGTCATAACACTATACATTATCTACTCTCAAAACGCCGCTAGCCGTTTGTGTATACTACATTTACTGCGCGGAATTATACTTGTATTTGTAAATAGCAAATTCTCGTTACGTCGCTCATGGTCGTATTCGCGGAAGCTAGTTAAATATTCAGTCCACATCGACAAAATTAATTAGTCACACGAATTTATTTTAGTTGAAAATCGTTATCGTTATCGAATGCTATGTGTGGTTTGCTTTGGCTTTGCAAACATTTACGTTAATTAAT
>NW_022639464.1:2004073-2006772 GCF_010583005.1 Odontomachus brunneus
CTCTCTCTCTCTCTCTCTCTCTCTCTCTCTCTCTCTCTCTCTCTCTCTCTCTCTTTCTCTCTTTTCAAAGAAAATATATGTATTGAAGAATGTAGGAAGAATGTAGAAAAATGTAACAGGATTTAATAATATACATGGTTTTATTTTTCTTACATGACTTATAGATATTATTATTTATTATCTCTAAGGGAAAAATAGCGCTTTATTGAATGTCATAACACTATACATTATCTACTCTCAAAACGCCGCTAGCCGTTTGTGTATACTACATTTACTGCGCGGAATTATACTTGTATTTGTAAATAGCAAATTCTCGTTACGTCGCTCATGGTCGTATTCGCGGAAGCTAGTTAAATATTCAGTCCACATCGACAAAATTAATTAGTCACACGAATTTATTTTAGTTGAAAATCGTTATCGTTATCGAATGCTATGTGTGGTTTGCTTTGGCTTTGCAAACATTTACGTTAATTAATTAGTAACGTAAAATAAAACTATCTAACAACGTAATTTTACGGAAATATTGTTGGAGAAGTTAAGGTATAGCTGATATCCGCATTCAAATAAGCGTTATCAACTATTTGCATGTCTGTGTTTATAATTCGCGTAACGTTTGAAGAGTGTGACGTGCTGCTTTGAATTTGAGATTTCGACAAAATCTGGTTCTTAATAACAAAAACTACATATTCTTGAAAAAATACATATTCACGTTTAACTACCTTGTCGTGGGTCAGATATAGTGAAATGTCACAACCTATTTTGGATCCTGGTCAACCTAGAATGAATAAAATGTTTCCGTCTCAGGGAAAAGATCAAGGATACGTGTTGGCAAACGAGTTACATATAAAAAATGTTATTCTTGAGGTAATCCGGGATCCGGATTTTCAATGGGGTATGTTGTATGTGAATGTTATATGTATAAACGGATCCCGCTCCCATGATCCTATTCTTGGAACCGAAATATCTTTTTGCTATTTTAACTGCATCGCGCTGTATTCAAATTTAAATTGCAGTTTACGCGCTAACAAGTGCAGCGCGCTTCCATAAAATTACGCTTAATTACTAGGTTGTACTGGACGCTACGTTCTACGCTTTTGCAAATAAAAGGATGACCGACTCGTTAAACATCCGTGTCATTAAACATTTCATTTTTCCCTTGTTTTCTTTCAACACATTTTCAGTTTCTGTAATCTTATCCGTGCTTTCTCCATCGTTTTGTAACGCGAATAAACATTGTTGAGACGTCATACATATTTCTTTATATAGAATACGTCATGTATATAAATTTACTAAGATTTAAATTTAATTCATTTTAGTATATTAGTTATTTATTATTTATATATTATTAATTATAATTATTTATTATTTACACCTATTTAATATTTTTTATTTATATTAAATAAGATATTTATAGAATAATAAATTGTTTCCTTTTCTTTTTTGTATAGCTTTTATCTTCATAATAATAAAACAGAAAAATAAACAACAGAAAAAACTACATAATGTAGTTTGACTACATTATCTAAATTAGGAATAGTCAGTAATGAAAAGATAAAATAACTTGACAAAGATGCAAATGTATTACGTAGACTCGAAAATTATACTACAAGATTCAAAGGATTGCTTAATTTCGTCGCGATTTCGTAGATGGCGAATTTAATTGGACAGGGTACCAATGTATCTAATTAATAAGCACAATGTTGCTCGCAATCCAGAAATGACGGCTACACTTTCATATCTACTTTTAGTACGTGATATGAACGATACATGGTTTTGACATCAACACGATAATTATTCTGAATGTCGTTAGGATCATCGTAAGAACCTACAAAATTCGCGTATATTAAATCTAAATGAGATACTAGAATAATCATTAAGTCGCACTACGAGAAAATAAGTCAACTTGTATGTCATAATATTTATTATTCAAAAATGCGTGTCCTCCCTATATAATTTATAATATTTCGTAAGTAACTTTGTCTATAATTTTTCCAATCGTCTTAATAATAACGAAATAATGTGTTATACAACATATGAAATCATTTTATTTATATCAATAATATCAGATAAAATTTTATGAAAAGACATAAGTGAATGTGTAGATGTAAGTACAACGCAATATTTTTCGCATATGATATAAAATTCTTCATTTTCGAACACAGAGAAAACGAGCTTACACTTTTTATTCTGATTTATGTGAATTTTGAGGATATAACAGGAAAAAATAGTTTAATTCTTTTATATGTCAGAAAGCAGCGATAAAAACGTTAATATCTTAACAAATATTTCGATTTAAGGCGGTTCTTTCTGTTGCTAACAAACACGAATATATAACTGTTATATTGTCATAATGTAACGAAATGTAACACGCAATATAATACGAATGTAATAGATTATATATACACGTTAGTAGTAATTTCCTATTTATATAAATTACAATTATATAACGTTAATATAACATATAATTAACGTTAATATAACATGTTACTAAAAGATTATATAGCGCAGTTATATATACAGTTATACAGGGTGTTCGGAAAGTACCGGGACGCCCGAATATCAGGAAAAATATAAGTTTTACAAAAAAATGTTTCAAACAAAAGTTGTGGCGTTTAAAAAGATGTATTTACTGATCACATCAGTTTGACCTTGGGTTGCGTAGCGAAGGTCAGGTCAAGGTCACATTAATTTTTTTAAAT
>NW_022639464.1:2006782-2032664 GCF_010583005.1 Odontomachus brunneus
AAATATTTTATTATAGCGTTTTGGAAAGCTCTCGAGATGTGCTATAAGAATATGCAATGAAAAATGGGGTGTTCCATTTAAAAAAATTAATGTGACCTTGACCTGACCTTCGCTACGCAACCCAAGGTCAAACTGATGTGATCAGTAAATACATCTTTTTAAACGCCACAACTTTTATCTGAAACATTTTTTTGTAAAACTTATATTTTTCCTGATATTCGGGCGTCCCGGTACTTTCCGAACACCCTGTATATACAGGGTGTTAGTTAAGTATGTTGCCATACTCAACAGAGCGATTCTTTGGTTTATTTCAAGTAAAAAAGTTCATATAAACATGTGTCCTAAACGGCTTAGTTTCCGAAATAAAAAAATTTAGACGTGTAGTAATAATCTGTTTCGTTTAGAACAGTTTCCTCTAGTACTGGTGTTCTAACTGTCATAGGCTTTCCAAGATCAACAGTGTTCCTTACAAAAGAACCCTTTTCTCGAAGATAGCGGTGAATATTTGCAAATGTTTTACGACATGGTGAATTGCGTTGGGGATATCTTTCTGTATAAATACGCCTTGCCTCACGTGAGTTACCATTTGCAAGACCGTAGGCAAAGTGCATATCTGCCATTTCAAAATTTGTAAACTTAGGCATGATGAAACCGATTTTGATGGACTAAAACAATTTGGCCCGAAAACGTATGCACAAGATAACCGACCTGCACTAACATCAGAACTGAAGTCTATTTTTGATTTTATGACTTTGACTTTGACTTTGTCACTTTGTTTACGGTCGTGCGAATGGTAACTCACGTGAAGCAAGGCATATTTATGCAGGAAGATATATCTCCAATACAATTTATCGTTTCGTCAAACATTTGCGAACATTCACCTGTATTTCGGAAACTAAACCGTTTAGGACACATGTTTATATGAATTTTTTCACTTGAAATAAACCAAAAAATCGCTCTGTTGAGTATGGCAACTAACACCCTGTACAGGGTGTCCCAGACTACCCGGATCACCCAATTTTTTTCGTAAATACAACATTTTAGAGAAAAATATTTCAGACAAAAGTTATAAGGTTTTAAATGACGCATCAGGTAGTGGTATTAGTATGATTTTGAACAGCGTTGTCATGTGAAGATCACCTTCAATGTTTTAATGGAACCCCTTATTTTTCATTACATATTATTATAGTTTATTTCAAGAGCTTTTGAAAGAGTATAACAAAGTATTTTTTCATTAAGTACTTTTCAAGTTATAAGGTCTGAAATTTCGAGTACCGCCGACATTAGCATTACCCAAGGTGGAGATTGCACGGTCGGATTTACATCTCTTGTGCGTGTGTGTGTGTGTGTATGTGGCTGCGTGCGTGCGTATGTGCGTGTGTGTGGATGGGTGTGGATGTACGTGGGTGTATGTGTGGGCGTGTGTACATGTATGCAAATGTGTGTATAAATGGATGCATAGTTGATTGAGTAGAAGTTTACGGTGATAAATTATAAAACAGATACGGTGATAAATTATAGAACAGATAAGAAGACTGAGGACCGTCACATCACACCCAGCCACCCACATATTCACGCGCGCACACACACACATACGCACAAAAAAGGTGTAAATCCGACCGTGTAACCTCCACGCGATACACCTTGAGTAATGCTAATGTCGGCGGTACTCGAATTTCAAACCTCATAACTCGAAAAGTTCAAGATTATATTAATACCACTATCTGATGTATCATTTAAAACCTTATAACTTTTGTCCTAATCATTTTTCTCTAAAATGTCGCGTTTACGAAAAAATTGGTTGGTCCGGGTGGTCTGGGCACCCTGTACACACACACACACACACACACACATATTAGACCTAAAATACTATAGAATTAGCATATATACTAATGCATTCCAAGTAGCAGAGTGATGTCAGAGGACGTCATATTGACGGCGATCTGACGTCTCTAACGTCAATAAGACGTCTTCTGACATCACTATGCTACTTGGGATGATATTTCGGTGGGAAAAATTACTACTAACAAAAGTAATAATTATTAATTAAAAAGTGTGTTATTTTATCACAAGAGTGTGAGCACAATAATACAAATTTTGTCATATCGTAATCACCGTTGTTATATCCCAGGTAGCAAAGTGACGTCTAAAGACGTCATTAAGACGTTATTAAGACGTCTATGACGTTTTAATGACGTCTTTAGACGTCACCTTGCTACCTGGGATGCGTTAAAGAGATACTAATGTTAAAAACTTCACCGACAAAATACTGACATTTTTCTGCAAAACAAACTTTATGTTATATTCGTGGTATAAAAATACAAATGCTTTTACACAATAAAAGTGCAAAAATAAATAGGAGTACTTAACATATTACTTAATATATGACAAAAAAATTTTAAATGTAAAATCTCAAGCTGTCAGCGTAATATTTGCTTAATTCAAAAGTTCGACAGCTTATATATATAAAAAATGTGGATGCTCCAAACAGAACAATTTTGAAGAACATTGTACTTATTTCAAAAAGTATTTAAGATTGCTTGAGCATATTTGTAAAATTGTCTGAAAGGTATCCTTTTCCGTTGATGATTAATAAATAGTCGTATAATAAATGAAATAAGATACGTGAAATAATGAAATAAGTTTGTATGCATGCTTCATTTCACTACTTATCATATGACTATTTATTAATCGTCAAAAAAAAGAGATACCTTTCAGATAATTTTATAAGTATGCTCAAAGAGTCTCAAGTGCTCTTTTGTCTATATTTATATTTATTCAGAAATGGTACACAACATTTGTCAACATGTTATTCCTCGCTTTTAACAAATTCGACATGGCCAGTAAGATACAAGCAGCCTTAATAATAGTAGTTACATTACGTGTTATTTCTTTATTTTATAATAGTTATATTTTCTGTTTTCATTGAGTTTCTGTTTAACACATTCGATATTTAGCAATATATTATATATTATAAATTATTCCACAGATTATAAACAAATTATTTATTCGTGATGTTCACTCGAATTCTTTATACAGATTAATGCGCCATTTGCATAATGGGATTATTAAGTGCTTGCAAAAGTTCTCAAAATCACAAATAGATGACTGCAATAGCAACTTAGTAATTGTATTCCTTTAAGTTGCATTTTAGTTTTTAACTGTTATCGATATTTGATCAAAATTGATGGTTAATAACATATAGTTCTGAACAAAATGTTACATTTAACGGGATTGAAGATAGAATCAGATAAATTTCATCTTTGTTACTACATGCTTCACCACATTAATCGAGGTGAAAGTGCTGCAACAATTAAAAATTGATTTGTGCAATCAATGGTGAGAATATTATGTCTGTTGCTATGTAGGAGAAGTTGTTTAAAAGGTTTAGAAAAGGTAATTACGATGTCAACAACAAGCTATGTCCTGGTCATCCAAATGAGATAAAGAACAATAAACTGGAAGCATTACTCAACGAAAATTTGGTTCAAACTTTAAAAAAGCTTGCAAGATAGCTTGGAGTACTATTGATGAATCAATAGTATCTCGCCATTCGAAAACAATGAGAAAGATCTAGAAGGAAGAAAGATAGTTTCCCCAAAAATTCTCTATGATTGCGAACTGGCTTATTATTTGTATATCATTACTTTTCAGACACAAAAAGAATTTTTTGCAACAAATAGTTACAGTTATTAAAAAGTAAACCCATTTTGACAATCCTAAATGCAAAAAGTCATGAGTCCCGGTTAATTAAACATCGACATCCACATCAAAACGCAACATCCACGGTCATAAGAGTTTCCTGTGTATCTGATGTGACCAAAAAGAAGTGCTTTACTATGAGCTATTTCCACCGGAGCAAACAGTCACAGGAGATCGATATAGTTAACAGTTATGACATTTAAACCAAACTATGGAGGAAAAACGCCCTCAAATAGACCGACGCAAAGTCATCGTGCTTCATGACAATGCCAGACTGCATATTGCTGTTGCGATTAAAGAGACGTTGTTCGAGTTAGATTAGGAAGTCCTGTCACATACTAACGTACTCTTTAGACATCGTCCCATCTAATTTTGACCTATTTAGATCGACGCACTACGATCTATTTGATATATGGTTCCGAAATATTGAGAAAATACGAAAATGGATCACTGAATGGATTATCTCAAAAGATGAGCCATTTTATAGAAGCGGAATTAAATTATTGCAAAAATGGCAAAAGATTCTTTGATACATCTTGATAAGTAATGTTTTGCCACCTTTCGAAAGGTTTAGCCAACTTTCGGCCAATAAAGCAACGACCAATATTTTCCCCAGTAAGGAATATTAAATTAACGTTTAGAAACGTTGACTTCATGTGCATTGTTTGACATTTTTTTAATAATAAATTGCATTTATATTTTTCACATGTTATTTTGTAATATGATTTTTGTGAATGTTGTTTAAACGTTTTAAAAACAAATTACAAAAAATATATTGTTCAAATGTTACTTTAACATTTATTTGAGATAATGCAACATCTTAAAAATATTTCTGCCAATTAAAACGTTATAGCAACCCTATTTCAACATTATTGAAACTTCCAAATCGCGATCAAAGTATGTTCATAATGATGTTTGATACAACATTAAACACTACATATTTGACAATAATACAGGTTCTTCAATATTATAGTAGCAACGTACTAATGATTTCTTGTTTACTGGGTCATTAAATTATTAAATATCATTTCACTGTTATTAATAATAATGGCTTTAGTATCATATAAACTTTTGCAAATACTTAATAGAAAAGCATAGAAAGGAAGTTGTAAGTACTAGACTCATTCTCCGATTTTAAAGGATAGGAATTCAATTTCACAAAGTAAATTTGCGTGTTAATATTGTTAATTATTTCTTCAGCTGTCTTATTATCATGGTAAGAATATTTATGTATTATTAAATTGACAAAAATCTTTACTTCAATTATATTCATTTACTTAACATAAATTTATTAAAAATAGAAATACAAAAAACTATTGTAAGTACATTAACACAACACTTATGCCGTCGAAATTTCATATTATTCGAGTTACTACTCAAAAACGAGTTGTGTAAACAATATTTACAAAATTGTACAATTAAACAAAAATAGTATCTTGTAATGATTGTATTTCTGAAAACCATCTATGCTCTATTACCACCATTTTTGACTTAAATACTCCAAATGATATCAAATACTTTTGAATAATATCAATGCTCTTACATGAATTTTCATCAAAGTTTAATTGCTAAAATGCTTAAGTAACATTATATTATTACTATTGATGTTATACTATTATACTTTCTCAGATGACTCTATGTACTATAATCTCATATTTGTTTAGAATATAAATAGTAAATTTATAACTGTAAGTCATCGAATGATCCACGTAATATGTGTAATATAAATATATGAATCTTATTTACTGTGCTTAGTATAGAAAGTGGAATAACCGTGAGTAATCATTTATGTGTAACATTTGATATTTATTTATTTATTTATTTAACGGGAGAAACTCTTTTATACATAAAATGTGCAGTGTCTCTTTATATATGTTAGCAAATCAATGTTTATATACATATATTAGTAAATTAAATTTCCCAAACTAGATTTTTTTTACGTAAATATGTACAATCAATGTACGTAGATACATCTAGTAAAGTAATGTAACACTAACAACTATATATAAAGTTATTTAAACATTTTATCATTAAAGGGATTTATGGTTTTGAAGATTAAAAAATCAATTTTTCTATTTTTGCATTTTATGAAAGCTTATTTTTTTAGAGAAATATCCCAAAAATATATTTTCTATAAAAAATAAAAGTTAACTAAAATATATCAAATCAGACAGATCAGAACGATGCGGCGCATGAAATCGCTTGCTAACTCAAGTAGCGGTTTACCAGCCGGTTGCTTCACAAAAAGTTTTAAAATTTATTAAATCAATCTATAAGAACTTATCTGCAGACAATTTATTAAATAGATATGTCGGAGCACACACTCAGAATAACAATAAATTATTAAATTTATTGATATAAATATATGTCCCGAAAAATTTCTACACCGGCAAAAAAGTGGTAAAAATCACCAATTTACTAGTCAGCACATTCAATAATGGCTTCATGAATATATTTCAAATAATGAATATATTTCAGATAATGGTTATAACTATCGGCAGCATATTCTGTAACTTTCACGGAACGAGACTCGACTCAAGTGCTTAGCTCACCGTGCATCCTTGAGTTACAAGGAAGCGAAGACTACCGCTTGAGGGGCGAGAACAACTCAAAACGAGATGTATAAAAGAAAGTTCTCTTTATAGCTCTGGAATAGCTGAGTAAGGGTAAGTACAATAGTTTTAACATACTATCATAAAAAATTGTTTTACAAAACTTTAAATGAATTTTTCTCGAAATTGTGTTTTCGAATATAGTGATCACAATTCCAAAAAAAATACTACTAGTTCGATCGTTTTACAATTTTACACTTATATTCAGCAAGCATGCAGTTATCGTCTAAAGCACAATCAATAATCTATATTTTTCTTCTTTTTAATACCATATAAACTTTTGCAAATATTTAATAGAAAAGCATAGAAAGGGAGTTGTAAGTACTAGACTTATTCTCCGATTTTAAAGGATAGGAATTCAATTTTACAAAGTAAATTTGCATGTTAATATTGTTAATTATTTCTTCAGCTGTCTTATTATCATGGTAAGAATATTTATGTATTATTAAATTGACAAAAATTTTTACTTCAATTATATTCATTTGCTTAACATAAATTTATTAAAAATAGAAATACAAAAAACTATTGTAAGTACATTAACACGACACTTATCCCGTCGAAATTTCATTTTTCCAAATAAGAGGAAGAGGAATAAGTAAAATTGAAACCTTTTTTCAAGGTGCCGCTATATCCCAAATGCACGCGATATCTATTATGTTGTTTTAAATGAGAATTACAAGTTCACTTATCAAGAAAGTTGCGCAGTTTTCGTTTTCGGACCAACCACAAAACTTTCTGTATGGTCACTGCGTTCGCGATGCAGACTTTGCAGCGCTGTATTAAACTATCCATTAGAGAACATGAGACATAAAATATTTTTTCATTTACTTTTAATATACGGAAAATATATTACTTTTGAACTATACCTACATTTTTATTTATGAAAAAATTCCAAGAAATATCTTTGAATCTGATTCTCAAGACCAGAAAACCTCTTTCAACTTTTTATCAGTGAAAATCTAAGAGCATTCATTTGACATCATTTTTGGAGTATTTTAGTCAAAATTAACGACAATAAAGCATTGTTTTCGCGGAAGTTTATTTTTTACAATTTTAAACATTTTCCCGAAAAGATTCCAACATATTTAAATTTAATATACGTAGGTATATTTATTTGGTTACATAATGTTTAAGTGAAATAGAGAAAGGAAACTTGGATTATGTTAAAGGATACCGAAAAAGAATAAAGACGATATATAACAATAAACATGTAATTGGACAATATAATAAACATGTAAAGACAAAAATATTTAAATATTTTATTTGATAATTTGAATATTTTAATTGTACCCATGTCACCCATGTTGCATTGTATTTTTCAGCAGATCTGTTGACAAAAAAATAATTTACAGTTTAAAATGTTCTAAATCTTGTATGATGTGTTAACAGCAAAGTTATGTCTCAGATAGAGCTAATAACAGAAAATCATAATGATTCATACGAAAGATGGTGATATAAAAATCATCATTAAATATTTACATAAAAAAAACATGTTCACTATAACACAAACATTAAACTTACCATATATATCCTGTCTTCTAGTGCGAATATTATACTGGTCACAGCATTGGGTGCATTAATTTTGTGCTGTAATATATAATGCACAATATAAAAATTATAGTTATTGAATGTTTTCATGTATATACTAGTTTTTACTTTGTGCTCAGAGGTAGTGACGATAAGTATATATCATAGTGATTTTCAAACATACATAGAGGTATAAAAATACATCATTGAAGTATATATTAAATAGATTTGAAAAAATTCTTTTATATGAACTTACAATGTCCTTGTAATGGCTTTAATTTGACGTTCACTTGACTGAATAAATACCTGAAATGTGAGAATGTCCCTTTTAGATTTGTTGTGCATTAATGCAATTAAAATGTAGACATATAAAAAAATATCAGTTAGGGGTGAAAGACTAAAAGAATGTAGTCTTCAGTGAAATGTCAGATGAACTATGAAATCATCATTGTGCGTCAAACTGAATAAATTAATGTATACAATAATTTATATAATAAAGTATACAATAACATATAAAAACGATCTTAACGAGCTTTTTTCTCAAACTTAATTTTATTATTCTATTATGTATTATTTCATTATGTCATTATTTTAGTCACATCAACGTCATAAATGCATAAAATTTGAGTTCCTTTTTCATTTTGTTGAAAAAATATATGTTGTTGATATATTTAACATAAACTATTTACCTAATTGCATTCTCCCAGTTTACAAATTTACTATAGTTCTCTCTCTTTTATTCACCAACTTCATCATAATCTTTACATGGTTCGTTACAAACGAGTAGTATTATTCGACAGTGTTATCTGCAAGAAATAAAAATTTTATTATGGAAAAATTAAAAAAAAAATTTTTTTATTAATGGGAAAATCAGCACTGACGGAATGTCGTCATTAAATCCGATAAATTATATATATTCATCATTTAAATATCAATAAAATCAAATAAATATTTTATAAACAAAATAAGTTACCATTAAAATGTGTGTTGTTAAAATTATCTTCAATGTTACTCCAGAGTAGCAAATACTTATTGAATTTGGTAAAAGTTTACTATGGTTAATTCTTTCTCTCTCTCTCTCTCTCTCTCTCTTTCTTATTCACAACTCTATCAAGATTTTTATTCAGTTCATTATGAACGAGTAGCATTGCTTGTATTATCTGCAAGAAATAAAAGAAAATTTTATTATGGGAGAACAATAAAAAATATAACATTTTAATTAATGGGAAAATCAGCACTGCAGGACATTTTCGTCATTAAATCCGATAAATTATATATATACATCATGTGTAAATCATTATAAATATCCATCAAATAAATATTTTATGGATAAAAAAGCAAGTTATACCATTAAAATGTGTGTTGGCAATATTCTTTTCGATGTTATGTCACTCCAGTCGCAAGTCAAATTACATAAATAGCTTAGTTCAATCTAATCCATTTTTCTGAAAATAAAAATAAAAATGTCATAATATAAAAATAAAAACATTAAATATGTTTTATAGAGCTTATTTTATAAAGATCAGATAGGAGCGAAAGACATAAATAAGTATCATCCGAGACATATCAGATGAACTATGGACTCATCATAAAAATATATAAAATTAGGAAAAAATGTAATTTAAAAAATTGAATTACTAGAAACACGACAAATGAATGTAATTTGCATAATCTTTTATTTCATTCTCTTGATTCTTAATTGGTTGTATAATATAAATCCTTTTAAATATAATTAATAAAAAAATATGTAAGTTACATACGACTAATATTTAAACACGTAAGTAGACTAATAAGAATTATAACGTACTTTAAGTTATGTACTTTTGCAGATTGTAGCTATTATGTATGATTGTTTATACTTGCCTTTTACTCCTGCTGCACTTCATTGATACGTATTTGTAATAAATATGGTTGATAAATAAATTATGTTGACACACAATGAATTCTGCATGCCATAGACTAATCTTTTATGAGCACCATCCTGTTTTTCTATTATTATTAGGAATTAAGTTATTAGATGCCATAAAATACGTTACGCTACATACTAGGTTTAGCTTCTAGTTTGGAACCGTGCTCTTTATAGATTTATTTCCAACTTTTCTAACACTGCAAACATTATTATCCTCTCCATTTTCATTTGCACGAACATCTAGCATTTAATAAGGCTCTTATTGGTCTTATTTCTCTTTTAATTTACATTTTAGTACTCTTCAATAGAGAAAGGAGTAATCTGATACACATCTGATACGATATCATGCTCCATTATTAAATTTGTATTTTTATGCACTATAATATGAAAAAAATATATAAGATTACATTGAAAAAAATAGATAAAATTTTAGAAAAAAAATATATTTAAATTTAAAAATTATATATATATTTATATTTAAAAAAAAAAATGCACATACCTCCGCAATATCATATTTTCAAGACTTCTTGAATTTTGCTTGCACAAAAATTCTCGGAACATCAATGTTCTCCTTTAAATTCACAGTACGTCTCTGTATGTAATCACAATTCAGTGTTTGAAAACCAACAGACTCGAATAGATTTGTTACCTCCTCCACTGAGAAATAATAACTTCTGAAATCCAAAAGTCGTATTATCATTAATATGTACTATGCTAATGGGACAAAAAACTCTATTATACAGGGTGAGGCACTTAAAACAAACTATTTGAATACCTTGGCCACTTGTAGCGATAGAATAAAATAGTTCAGACAAAAAGTACTTGATTTGAAGAGGGGAATAATATCAAGTAGATAGTTTCTTCATAAGTGGATGAGTAGTGCAGATATGAAGGTCAACTTTGTTGTAATTAATAATTAATTTTAAATGGACTAATATATTTTATTATTTGCCTTTTAATAGTGCGTTTAAAGACGTATACAATGATATAATACAAATAATACTATAAACAAAAAAACTTCATGGCATTTATCAAGTTCTGTTATATCAAGTGTTCAAAATGGTGACCTTGAACATTGATACATGCTGATGTATGATAAAATATATTGATAAAACTGATACATAGTGAAATTCGACGTGCAGTATTGTCCACACAGATTCGCTTTACAGCATATATCAATGCTCAAAGGTCACCATTTTGAACACTTGATGTAACAGAATTTGATCAATTCCTTGAAGTATTTTTGTTTATAGTATTATTTATATTATATCATTGCATGCGTCTTTAAACGCACTATTAAAAGACAAATAATAAAATATATCAGTCCATTTAAAATAACAAAGTTGATCTTCATATCTCCACTACTCCTCCACTTATGAAAAAACTATCTACATGACATCATTCTTTTCTTCAAATCAAGCAACTTTTCTAAAATATTTTTTTTTCTATCGCTACAAGTGGCCAAGGTATTCAGGTGGCCTGTTTAAAGTGCCTCACTTTGTATATGATAAAGTTAAATTAGATTATAATAAAGATATTGATAATATTAGATATATGATAAAGTTAGTTGCAAAAGTTCAGTTTTACTACAAGTTGATTAAACTATGGAACAATTGTACTTATTTAAACAAAACATATTGATAAAAGGAAAAAAATATAATGATACCTAGTTCCATCTTGTCGCATATAGAGATTCTCACTGATTTTGTGTCCTGGTTTAAAACGTAATTGAGCCATATCATATAATCCATAGTCTCGAAATAGCAATATTCCTCCATTACCAAGGACATTATATATATTTTCAGCAACTCTGATAAATATATTAACAACAATTAGTAACTACAAATCTAATCAATATATTAGAACCTCTTCCTCTTTTTCTTTTTATCCGTCTCTCTCACACGCACATAACACTATTAGTTTAACATACTTGCGAAATTTATCGGGATGAATGGCTGATAATACAAAAATGAGAGTGGCAATATCAACTGAACAGTCAATTTCGGAGAAACAGTTCTTTAATGTAATATCAGCGTGAAAGGCTCTCATTGTCGCGGGATTGAACAACGTGTGACTCTATGACGAAATGAGGTGAGACATCAGTACATTTGTATCCAATCGCATCCAAGACAATTTCTAATAAGCATGCACTCTATGTACCTTGAGTAACTCTATCGCTCGTGTAGATAAGTCGCATGCGAATATTTTCGAATATTTCAGTCCATCTTCTATCAAGGGATAAATAAAATTCCCAACGCCGCAGCCGACTTCGAGGAGGACATTTTGGCTCTCCACGCCGCCAAAACTGAGCAATTCTTGGAACTCCCGCGTGGTCCAGTGTCTATCTTTGAAAAATCGAGTATCGTTCCGCTTATAAAACAAATCCCAGTGCTTTTTTGCGTCCTTCTCTAGTTGATTCGCACGAAATTCGGACACTAGGCGGGAGTCTTGCGCCTTCATTTTATCGATTTCCTCTGCTGTGAGGCGCTTGGCCACGTGTCTCACGTTTAATATACCGTTTTCTATTGGCTCGCTCATTTTCTCCACGATAATATACCACGACACGACTAATTTAATCGCAGAATTATAGCAGCTAATCTATACTTCAAAACGAATTTCTCAACAAGTTTCTCTTTCGATATAAAAAAAATTCTTACTTTGTCAGGAGCAAGCTCGTGTTCACTCATCGGGATCCCAATAGAAAATGAAAGGCAAGTACAGGAAGTCACCTAGCGTGCTGCAGCAAAATGGAAGCGAAGACAGCGCGCGGTGTGGCCGTTGTGTGCAGTTAATCACCCGCGATATTCAAATAGATGAAATACTTAGATATTTATTCATACGAATAACTGGAGATAACTGTCATTATTAATATGAGTATCTAAACGTTTAGTCTACTAATTTTACTATTAGTGATTATTATACACTATTTTACAGATATTTATATGTAAAAATATGATGTCATGTACAATTCTTGCCTAATTCGAAGACTGAGAGTAAAAAGCTTTGCAATTCTTTTTGTGAAAACTGAGTGTACATTAAGGATATGGAGTTTCAACTTTTAACATTATCAACTTATTTTAATTCGAAATGATCTAAGGTCCATCGAAGTAGAAAATATTGCAACTTCTCCGCAAGCGAATACAATACGTACTACGCTAAAGTAACAATTTGTAAAATTTTTCATTTATTTTAATTTTCAAAATATTTAAATTTATTTACTTGTAAATATAGATTGTAATATAGATCAAAGTATATATATATATATATATATATATATATATATATATGAAATTTTTTAATAATTTTTATATTTAGAAAAATTTATAAATTTTATATCTATGAAAATTTATAGATTTTTTCAAGCATTGACAACTTTCCTTATGAACTAAACGTTATTTTTATAAGTCCTTCACGAGTAGTATGTTTAATATTTATGAAAATTAAGAGCCGGTTTTTCAATAACAGTTTAAATTTGGATTCAAGTTTAAACTCTATTCTAACAATGTGTTTGTTTTGTTTAAACAGAGTTTAAATTGAGATCTAAGTTTAAATTATCATTAAAAAAAGTGGCCCTAAGATATTTATTAGATATTTAACAATTAAAAAAAGTGGCCCTAAGATATTTATTAGATATTTAACAACTAAATCTATTGATGTACTACTTAACCGAAATGTAAAGTAGGCTACTCGTTGCATGCCGTTTTGGTATGAATTTCACGTGCGGACATGCTTGTTCAATTAATATGCCGGTCCCGTAGGGGACAAATATTTTGTGTCACAGTATAACATTGGCACACAATGACGCAGTATTGAAGAGGACTGGGCGTGACTGAAATTCAGTCAACAAAATTGCACATCTCTTACAGTGATTTGTTAGGCAAAAAGCTACTTTGAGATAATGCAAGTATCACGTATTGTTATGAATATTTACGCGTTATCTCTCCCAAAGTGCCACACAAACTGACATAGATAACGCGCCTGGTTATCATCTCCGTTTTACGTCGCACGTACTTTCGGCATTATTCAACAGATTTTATGATTCATGAAAAACCCATAATACGCAAACCGAACGCAGTCAAAAGAAAATGTGAATCGATTGACTAGTATGTAGGTCATTGCAGACCACAATTTTGTCGAGAGCTTCGGTGGAGGTAACAACCATAGATTACCTGAATGGAATGAGAAACACGTTTCGCAATTCGCAGTCATTAATGCCTTGTGGAGTAACGTTATTTCGCAGTTTCCAATGCGGTCATCCTTCATGGCCGCTTTATAACTACATATATCTTGCTCTAGACACATTAAAAAGTGTCGCAATTAAAATCGTAACAAAACAATCAGGACGAGTTGATCATATGATTCATCTTAATTATGTTGTAATAGTCACATGTACAGTTAACCAATTAAATATGTTTTGATAAATAATATAAAATAATTTAGCAGTAATTGCTAAACAATTTGACTATCACCAAAGTATTTAATAACACACATTTTATATATTCATCATATAATATAGTAATTATTACTAAATAACATGATTTTATTTAACAAATTGTTGGCTGATATTCGCCACATAAATTAATAGTCATCTAGCCTCATCCACACCCACACAGCAGGAATGTTCTAAATATATCATAAGGATATCTTGAAGGTATCACATATCCCAAATATATCTTTAGGATATCCCTATAATATATTTTGGACACCTCTGCTGTGTGGGCACACACAGACACCACAAATCTTACTAAGATTATTCGTTAATACTTAATAAATTATCGGATTATGTTTACCTACATGTTTAGATGAAACTATTTCACCAAAACATTTGGTAACTATTGTCCAGACTTAATGGATTATTACCAAATCTTTTTTTCAGTGCATACTTTATTGCAACTCATTTGTTCGTGCAAGCGTCAAATTGAAATTCGCGATAAAAAAGCGAAGATATAACATCCACTATTCAATTTTGTAATTAATATTATACGCAATAATATATCGTAAATGATCATTAACATCAACATTTTGCGGCAACCGCGTGGTAGATGGAAGATCAGATTACATGAATTATTTGCAACGAAACAACTGATACCGTTGTAAATGTTGGATGCATACGATATATCTACTAACGTGCATGATTTTATAATTTTGCCGTTATAAACTCTAAATTGATCTCTTTAATTAGTACATCGTTAGAGCTCACTAAAGTGAGCCGTTGCAATAGCCTTCACGCGGGATACTGCACGCGCTTAACGCATAGTGGCGGTGTGTGCATAATCATAAAAATGATTCTCATTCTGGGGAAAGCTCTTGCGAGATTGAGCGTGCACTCCGACTCTCACGAGAGCGATCAAAAGATTATCCGAACTCCGCCCGTTACCGACGTGCGTTATTACGGTTCAGCAGGCTCACGCGATTTACGCAGTTTCAAATCCCACTAATGTTTCCATTAATACCATCGTGGATCCTTTTTTGCAATCTTTTTCGCGGTGGCATGAATTACGAAGATTAGTTACGGCCACTAGTTACCCTCGGCTTGCCGCCCACTCGGCAGTAGAAGTGGACGGTTACTTTTATGCGTCAAATTGAAACGACAAAAGAAGTTTGTTCAGCAGCTATTGTACAGCAGCTTACGTGCGTTGAAAGTCTGGAAAATAAATCTGCCATGTACTGTCAAACATATCTATCCTTCCTCACTTCCCTTAAAGATTTAAATTATCACGTCCAACACGTCTAGCAACGATCCTTATTATTCTTACTGATATTTTATTACTAGATCTTTCAATATTTTTCTTTATACAAAAAGTTTCTTCAAACATCATGACAGAAGTGTGATACTTAAAACACTAAAATAGATAAGTAATTATATATATATATATATATATATATATATATATATATATATATATATATATATATATATATCACTCTCGACAAATCTGAGAAATCTTAAAGGCACTACTCTGTTTATACAGAAAAAGAAATATTCTTGTTTTGAAAATATTTTTATTATTGACATGTAAATCTTAAAATGAGGTTACATGGTGTTAATAAGTTATCTGTATTTCAATATAGTTTATACGATTCAAAGTAAAGGAATATATATACTTATTATTCAAAAATAATTTTTATAAATGGAAATCACAAAATATTAGATTGAAAATGTAATATTGTTAAATGTCGGAAAAAATACTATAAAAATAATTATAGTGTACTTCTTATGATAGAGACTATAAAATTAAACTAAAATTATAAGACTCTTGAAATTCAAGATTTTTTAATTTTTCTAACAAAGTTATATATCATTGTTTATATATATATATATATATATATATATTAATTTAAGTATATTAGTTTTAAGTGAATACTGTATTTTCCGTGTAGACGGCCCAAAAATGATTACTTTTCAAGAATTCTTGTTGATATCAAATCAAATCTGTAGAAGAATGTTCCCAACATTTTTTCAGTAATTAGAGAACATTTTAAGTAATAATAATATTTAAAATAATACTTTTACATTACAAAAGCAATTAATAACTTTCGTAAATTCCATGAGAGCGAAATGACTAAATTAGAATACTCTTGCAGTGTTGAAAAATTTTTTCCCACGTATTGAATTAAAATAAAAAAACAAATTACTTTTATAATCTATTAACTGTCCTCAATGGCATGGGGAATATATGGAAATTAAGTAATTTGTTGAGTTGAGAAAATAATGATATTTTAAATACAAAGAACGAATTTTCTTTTAAAATAAGCTCAGTTTTCTTAAACATGAAAAAAAATTACCGTCCGTAGTCTGAGCTAAAGAAGAGCTAATTCGAATGATATATGCTAAACTTAAACTTTATCAGTTTCACATTAGTTTCTGAATTCTCTTCAATATCATATTAAAAGAATGTGATTTCGCATTTAAAGTTTTGAAATAAGGTTTTATATCTAAATTCTCTTCAACATCATATTAAAAGAATGTGATTTTGCATTTAAAGTTTTGAAATAAGATTTTATATATAGAAAATTTGTCTTTGATCTACTATTTTTACACCATTCAACTATTCTTTAGTTTCTTGATTAAAATTTTGATTAATTATTTGTTTCATTTTTTCAGTCATTTTAGCCTCTTTTGAAACTTGTTTTGTGCTTAGTAGAGCACAATTTTAATTATCTTTCTTCTCGTCTCGTCTTTCTTCTCTTCATGTAGTTTTATTATTTCTCTTTTTGACTCCCGTAGTGTTGAAAATATGTATTTTTTTATTCCTTTTATGAAAAAAAAACATGTAGCTTAATAAGTTGTTGTTATATTTTTTACTCTGCTATACGTATATTTAGGGGCAATTTGCTATAAAGGGTGTTTCAAAAGTGAAGGTCAATCGATCGGGAGATGATTGGCGTCTAAAAACAAGAAAAAAATTCATATAAACATAGATCTAAAATGTCTGGTTTTCGAGTCATCGCTATTTTTATGTTAAAATTTCAAATTGTTTTGCTTTCAAATTTTTTGGTCAAAATTGAAAAAAGAGATATTTTTTATGAGTTTTATAACATAATTAAAGTCAAATAAAAGTTGCGAGCATCTAAGATGCACCATATGGAGGTACAGCCCGCTTAATATCCCTTTATTTGATGCTAAGTAGGTTGTACCTCCATGTGGTATATTCTGGATAGTGCTAAAGCAGCTCGTAACTTTTATCTGATTTTAATTATGTCATAAAACTCATAAAGACGATCTTTTCTTTCAATTTTGACAAAAAATTCGAAAGCAAAGTAGTTTGAAATTTTAACATAAAAATGGCGAAAACAATGCATTTTTGGACATATGTTTATACCAACTTTTTTTCTTGATTTTGCTAGCTTGATCCCAATCACCTCTCGAGCGATTAATCTCCACTTTTGAAAGACCCTATATAATCGTATTGTAGCTTATTATTGTTTAGAGTGCAGCCTCCGAAAAGGAAAAAAATACAATGGAGCGATCCCCATGCCTCCTGAGATTGATTTGCCGGAAGCAGCATGAACCGTTTCTGATTTCTACCTGCGCGCTGCAGAACGTCGCATCATTCAATTCTAAACATTAATTTTCAGAATTTCCCATGAAACTACTTTGTATTCTATAGTCCATTTTATTCTACACACTTAAAGTTATTGACTAATAAAAAAGAAATTCTTCTTCAATTTTCTTCTTTAATAAACTGAGTCTCGTTAAATTTACAACCTAGGCTGTTAATATTATAAAACCGATATATATATAATAATAATAATAATATAATTATGTATTGCATATGTATTAACATATTTAGAACATTCTACCCAAACGTGTCACATATTACATTCGCGCGCGCGCGCCCACATACACACATATTACGCGTCAGTTACAACAAACTTAATAACTGCTCATTCTTTATGAGAAGAATCAGCGCAATAGTTTATGGAGTAATCCCGTGGGCGCTTCCCACGATTTATGCAATTGTGTTACACATAGTCTACATAGTCGACGAAATGATAATTACTTCTCATAGCACACGCTACAATCAAGTTACGTCGCATGTTATGCCGCATGTTAAATTTCTGCAGAGACAATGAATCTATCTCCGATATAAAATAAGTTCTGTCAGCTTTTTAAATATATAATTAATAATTATAAAAAATCTCGCAAGAATACAACTCTCGCGACTCTGAAGACGCAAATATGCCGACTTAAATGTAAATATTGCCGTGTTGGTTTTTGAGCTAGCACTGCGACCGATATAAATTCTTCCTCGTTTGTATCGTTGAAGTGCATGGATGATAAATAGCACGTAGCAATTAATGATCGACGAGTCCCACTGGAAATATGCCATGTGGTTGGAAATATTCACATAGCACACCTGCGACTCCACGTTTCCTAACGCCGCTGCCTACTTTACATAACTGCCCAATACGAAGTTATACAATTGCGGAATACTGGAACGGCAAGAAACGATGCGAATTGTCTGCAATGCTGCGTTCTATGCTACGAAAATTTTCATTTCTCTATGTCTTATTTGTATAAAATATATACATTCAGCGAAAAGCATTCTGCATGAATATTAGCTCTGTCATTTTTATTCTGTATAATGTTCTCCGTTAGTATCAGCCGTAAAAATAGAAGCGATGTATTCATAACGTTTTTGTGATAAATAATCCGGGTTCCGCTTACATATTTAACAAAATACTTCTGAACGCGAATCTAATTACATAAATAATTGCAATGCCTTTTTTGAAAGTGGATTAAGCATTTTATATTTCTTTACGTGAAATTTACACGAAGCAGTGCATATTTGTTTAAAGTATTAAGCTGTAAATTATTCATTAAGCAAGACAACAGTTCTTTCAAGTCATAAACCACAGTTAATGCACGGTGACTAATCTGCACGAATTTGTAATTTAATGAAAAATAATGAATTAATCTCGTTCACGTTAAATTTTGAATAATACCACAGTGCCTTGCCCCAGATGGTTTTTTAAACTGATTGGTGTAATAATCTCGAAGTAACATTTGCTAAAATAAATATTGCTGCAAGTTTTACTTTAGTTTGATTATTTGCGTTATTTTGTGTTATTTTAAACCTTTACTCCATTTCATATAATCATACTTTATTATAATATAATGAAATTATATTTTTTGCTACAGAGTGACTGATAATTAATGAAGCACCCGTTATATGTAGATAGAATCCATTAAATTGAACACAAAATTTTTCTACAACCACGCAAAATTATTTAGTTATTAATTGAAGAAGATTAGTAAACGATCACGCGCGAAACGATAGATGAGCTTTGATAGTAACGTCTATTATCGTGTACATTAGACTAAAACAAAAGTCCTCCACTACTTTGCAAATAACAACGTAAATTTTTAGCAGTTAATTAAAAAACATTAGTATGTTATCGCAATCATTCGCCAATCTCCTTTAATTAATAACTCAAACATTTCCGTGGTTATTTACAAATTGGAAGAGATCTCTTCTACTTAATTTGATGATGTACATCAGATAGATTATCTACCATATCGCGCGTGGTCATATTCGTCAATTTGCTTTAATTAATAACTCTAAATTTTACGTAGTAATTTGCGAAACGATAAAGGTGTTTTATGTTAAGTTTGATGGATCCTACCTGAACACAACGGGTGTATCATTAATTATGAGACACCCTATATTTCGCGCACGACTTTCTAACGTTCAGCTGGACCCTTTCTCACAATTTTATTTTTAATCGTTAATCTTAAAGTCTGTGCAATAATTATTTTTGTTCTCTTAATTCGCCTCTACTATCTAAACGCGCACTAAGGAATAATCGTCCGGTACACCAGGAAAACATCTCCATGACAATCGATGCATCTCAATTATTACGGGGCGATGCATGAGAGAGGCGCGCACGTGACCGTAGGCGCGGCGGCGGAGGTACGAAGATGCCTCGCCGTGCCTTTTCCATTCCGTCGAGGTAGGCACGGTCGAAGTATCGTATATACCGTTCCTCCTCGTGGGCATTCCAAGCGGGAATTCTCGAAAGCCAAGCCAGTTGTGTTGTAGAAACCGCGGCGCGGCTTGCCACTCGCCGGTACTTTCGACCGGCCGTAAAGTCGACGTTTCGCGCTCGTGCTGCTTTCAGTAATACGGAATTTCGCCCCGAAAGCGGACGCGACCGTGTCGCGAACTATTGGCAACCCACCCGGAAGACCGACGACCCATCGATAAAATTCTGGTGAGTTATGCGCGCATTTCTACCTGCCCGTCTACCTGCGCGAGAAATCGACGGTCGCTTACACGGGAGATCCATCTTTAACGTTGAATAGAACGCTTCGACTGTTCGGTATTTCAACCGTCGAGAGACATTGGTGCTTTAACTAGAATTTACAGCTTAAACTTGCTCCGTGAAAAAGTTCTCGGCGTAGGCGCTACGCTGTGTGTTACGTATTGAAGTTTGACAGGTGTGCTAACAGGATTATACATTCTGTGTTTACATGTTGTTTATATAATGAAACAGTGGGAGGCTTTAGAAGAAGATACGTTTTTATTTATTCTTTCAATGCACTATGACAAATGTTTATCAAAACCTCATATTCTACACAGAAAAAATATTGTATTAAAAACTTTTGTAATCTTGGACCATGCAGAATTTTAATTTAAGTAAGTTAATGGTACCAATTTAATAAATATTTGTTAACTTTTAAATATTTATTTTCTCGGTGTACATTGAATTATGGCTGAAATTATTATGTATTTGTTTCAAAATGTTACGCACGTTTGTTTTTTCACCAAATTATTGTAAATGCTTGAATGTTTTCTGTATCGTATATCAAATAGATTGAAAAATTTACAACTTTCATAGTGATTTTTATTATAATTGTAGAAATTCAATTTTTTAAGTTCAATATAACTTTTACTACAATATTTTTTCCGTTTATTTTTACTAAAAAAATAGCGATACAACATATTGGATTACGACGGTAATAATATTGATAATTGATTCGTCGTCAACGTGGCTAGAACAAATTCCAAAGAACATTCCTTGCCTTAGCGCACCCGGCTCACTCGGCTTTAGATTATTTGAATTTTAATCGTAGATTAAAATCTAAGTTTAGAATCTGGATCACACTCGTTATAAATGTGATTGCCAGCGTATCTCTTCATCGCAGAAAATAGCTATCAGGTAAATTACAAATAAACTCAATTATTATTTATTGAAGAATCAATTGCTGAAATATTTTAGTTAAAAAATAGTCTTGCAGTTATAGCAAAAATGGTCCAGATGCGAGAAATTAGCTGAGGCGGACACTGCGATATCGCATATGTTTTGTATTTAATCAATATATACGACAGAGACAGAATTTCTATCTGAACTATTTATGAAATTTAGCAAAAAGTTTCCCTGTGGTACCTTTCTGATTAAAACCGGCCACGCTTTTCATAAAAACTGACTGGCGAATGAGAAAGATTTGCTACGAAAGATAAACAGATGTATTCTGAGAAAATAAATATTTTAAAGTTAACAAATATTTATTAGATAGGGACCATTAACTTACTTAAATTAAAATTATCTTTATTTAAACCGAGTATTGTTTATTTTAAGAAACCGAGTAAATAATACTCGATCTAAATAAAAAGAATTTTGATTTAAGTAAATATATTAATAGTATTTAAGTAAATATATTAATAGTTATTCACCTGATAAATATTTGTTAATTTTTTGATATTTTTTTCTTAGAAAAATGTACGATTCTCATACCCATCTAAATTTGCTTGCAGATGTTGCTAGAATGCTGCTGCTATAAATTCTACATATCAATTTCTTAGCAGATACAAAACATTTTCTATCAGATACAAGAAATAGCATAAATTTTAGCAGTGACATTTAGAATTCTGCTTAGATCAGCTATTCCAAATTAACGTGAATAATCGGGATTAATTTGTTCAATCAACAATTTTGAACAAACATTAAAAAGGAATTATATTAGGAAAAGGAATATTGATACTTAGATATGAGTGGAAGTTTATTTTAGAATTATCACGCAATATAACCGGCGTCCGTTATTTGATGTTAGTTTCCAAATTGGTTTGGGCGGATCCCGAAGTCAAACAGAATCACTTCATCGCTACATTTAGAAATCCGCGGCTGAATATACGGTGCCGTTTGCGAAAACGCATCTCGCGCGAATCTCGAGAATCGTGGAAACTCGCGTACAAAATATTAGAGCCGCATCCATTTGCATGAGCGATTCCTTTGTCTCGATTTCTCGTTCAGGGCGAGGTTCGCCATTTCCGCTTTGGAACCTTTGATTATCGCCACTAGCGGACCGTGTCATCGCGAACGAGACCGTTTCCGGGATCTTCGATCGATTATGTGCTCATGAATAATGTTACTGCGTCGCGTTGTTCGCACGAAGGACGAAGGACGGCTGAAGAAGCTGGCGTATCGTTGAACATTGAGAGTGCAATGGTGCTGACCTCCTCGCAGCGGTAATCAAGGTTTAATTAAGCTGAGAGGCGAAAAGACGACTGTCGCTGTCCGCGACGTCTGTCTCTAATATTAGAGCTGCAGCATGCAATTTTTCGCGAGTGCGTTTGACTCGCTCTGTGCTCTACTTAGCGGCGATTTAATTTTCACTCACGCCAGGAGCCCCAGCCACGATCGCAATTAAACTGCTCTCCCTGATCGTCTTCACTGTCCGCGAACACGCGACGCATCGTCATTGTCGTTATCTTCTTTAAGTCGCAATATAATTTCATGTCTCCTGGACGCTGATTTCGCCAACGGCGAAAATGACGATAACGACGAGTTTCTAAATACTTCAGAACGAGACGAGATCGGTTCTTTTCGTCGTGTCGAGAAATTCTAGGCGTGGGCGACGAAGGCACTCGAGTCAGATAGCGTTCTCCATTGAAGCTACCTGCGTCACCTTGAAGGCAATTGAATGAAATGTGTGGGAAATTGTACATAGAAAAAAGTACATTCTTGTTTCGAAAATATCTTTATTTTTAACATGTAAACTTTAAAATGAGATTACACGGTGTTAACTGAAGATAAGTTACTTATATCAATATATTTTATACAATACAAAGAAAAATAAATTCTTATTACTTGAAAATAATTTTTCATGGACGGCAAGAAATATTGGATTAAGAATATGATTTTAAATTAAATGTTGGGAGAGAGAGAGAGAGAAAGAGAGAAAGAGAGAGAGAGAGAGGAAATAATTACTATCAAAATAATTATATTGTACTTCATTTATGAGACTATTACAAAAAAATATCCAAATAAAATTATAACAATGTATTGAAATTCGAGTTCCTCTGACCAAATTACGAGTATGTATCTTTGCTTGTATATGAAACAATGATTGTTAATTTGAATATATTAATTTTAAAATGAATACTTATTTTTTTCTGTCTATTGAAAAAAATAAATAATGAAGAATATTGTTCAGTTGGTTTGTTGTTATGGTGAAATTTCGGAGATGATCGACAAATGAAATATGAATGAAAAGTGACGCCTTTGATTTTTTAGGTAGATGCAACTTTCGCTACGCCCTAATTATGACGACGCAATATATAGGTAGTTCGCGATGTCTTGTATCTACTTCAGGTGTTGCGCATTGATGCACAAATCAGATTTCACGATTATGCGCGATTAACGCTCGTACTCGTGTAATAGAGAAAAGAAAAACAAAACTCAAAGAACGCTACGGGATATTGATGTTTATATAGAGCCATTATTGTATCCGATTAAAGTGCAAGCGATAGCGCGCTCTCTCTCTCTCTCTCTCTCTCTACTTTACACTTGCAATGAACTTCAAAACTAGGTCGACAAAAGTAATTGCCGTGTCAAATAAATTCCGCCGGTGAACTGATGCATCTTAAGAAAGTACTTGCTTCGATTTAATCGTAATTTAACAATAATAGCCGCATCATTGTGATTTGAATTAAACTATATATCACGCTATACACAGAATGTAGACGGTAACTGGCTGGAAATTTTTGTTGCTTTCTAGTATATTTTCAGTATTACTGCCTATATCCTTGATTTAATCGACGCTTATTTCGACAGTAACTAGGCAGTGAAACTAGCCGTAGTTTCTAGATAATTATTATCAATTTTTAACTAATTTCTAGTCAATTTTTATCCTTATTTTAATTGTAATTTTCTTTTGGATTGCTAACACATAAATGTTAGATAAAGAAAAACTATTGAAGAAAAACGAAAAATGGTCGAAACATATAGCATTGTATTAACCTTTAAAAAATATATTTTATGCACTGCTAACAGCGGAAACGTAAAATATAAATAAATATAACTTTATATAAATATGCACTTTATATAAATATGCATTTATATAAAAATGCGTATTCTTTAGCTATTTTCATATATTTATATTTTCTTTTTTATTTCCGTATTTTTATGAAACGTTTACTATGATAGTCATCTATAAAAAAATAAATAAAATAAAATTAAGGACTGTAGCATTAATTGCACACTGTTTAACTTCATTGTGGTAAATATCTGAAAAGTATTATTCATAATATTGTCAGTTAAATAGACATAAACGAAATGTTATTTAGTTTGTTCTTATATCTGGTTCTAATATCTGGTTAAGTAAGTTCCGGTCAGTTCCGGTCAGATGTCTAGTTAGAAGAATTAGGATGTTATGAGTTTTAACAAGATATAATGTAACTATTAGTTACTATTCTGTTCGACCTGGCTAGCTTTTGGTATAACTTTTGAATAATGTCATCTCTTAATGATTTGTATTATTATATTTAATTATTATTTACATTATTATTTATATTATTTATATTATTATTTGATATTAAATTTGGTAATAATTATATTACATTAGTCAATAATTAACGTTTTTTCTCAAAATAATTTTCTTACTCAGTTGTTTAATGGTTACTGTCCAATAAAACCTAAATAGTAAAAACTGATTCGTTTCTGACATGTGATCAACTTTCTCCGGAAGTTTTTCTGCTTGGAACGTGCTCATAACAGCATCCATAATTAAATTTCCGTATCAGGCGAATTAATATGAGGAGAAATCATTTATTTAAATCATCTCTTGGCGGAAGGTACGTGTTATCAAAAAATTTTAAATTTATCCCTTATCTTCATGAAGTTTAATCAGCCTTGTAAATATCCACTTCGAACTAAGAGTCTTTTTGAGACTCGGCGTAGTATCTTATAATTATGCTCGACTAAGAAGGAGCCTTCTCTAGTGACTGAAGAGGAAGACTCTGCTATTGCTCACAGTACCCGGCGATCTGTACGTCCGCTGGTGTTATTCGGATAGATGCACTTCCTCGTCGACACTCGCGAAAGTAAGCGCTTGGAGTATCGAACCTGGTGAATCGTAATATCAGTGGCTATGCGAGTATTGACTAGAACGGAGCGGAGTGGAACTTTGCGATTCGCATTCCTGGACGAACACAACGTTCTCAGCCTTTCAGTTCACGGCGGAAAAAGTGTTTGGCTTAAACTTTCTAAGCGTTTCACGTCGCGCCATTTCGCGATTCGCGTTCGACGAACACATGAGGAGACTGGCACAAAGAGATAAGAGAGAAAGAGAGAGAGAGAGAGAGAGAGAGAGAGAGAGAGAGAGAGAGAGAGAGAGAGAGAGAGA
>NW_022639464.1:2032725-2038025 GCF_010583005.1 Odontomachus brunneus
AGAGAGAGAGAGAGAGAGAGAGAGAGAGAGAGAGAGAGAGAGAGAGAGAGAAAGAGACTAAGTTTAGATGGTTCCAGGAGTATGTTGCTCATGTGTTCTTTTTAATATTTATCTTAAGAAGAACAGTAGACACAAAATCGTGAAATAATCTTATTAGAGAACACAGATACTGCCTCCTGAGTTTCCTTAAAAATTGAAATAATATTACAGTTAAAGAATAGAAGAAAAAATTGATTTGGTAGCAGCAAAGTAAATTTTTAAGGCCCTCGACATTTTTTAATATTCTCTATTGTATGTGAATAAAGTTAAACGACGTGTTACCAGCTAGAATGTAGTTTCTTGCAAATATATAATTTGTTATTTCGGATAATAAAAGCAATTTTTATTTATAAAAACGAACATATGGGCGGACAGGGTAAAGTTTATCCATAATTAAGAGCCGACAGGAGGGCTGTAAAGACATCTCGCTGAGACCCTGAAATTACATATTTTATACATGGCCTTCTTACCCTGCGCTACTGGATAATTGAATCCAGTGTCAGGACAAGATGACCACTATATTGCTATATATATGTTTATATTTTGATTGTTACCAAACAAAATATACGATTACGTCGATCCTGTTAAAAGGCAAATGCAAAATGTGAGTATTATCAGAACTTTATGTTATTTATTAGAACACGTACATGTGCGTAATCGTATAACAATATCACAGTAATCACTTTAATGAACAATATCCTGTAATATCGATTACAGGAACGTGGCGAGAATTAACACACAGAAGAAGACTGCCTCTATCATGCCTGTACAGTCAGTCAAAACAACTAGTTATCTGAAAAGTTGTAACTGGGAATTTCTGAAATATGGGACATTTAGCCTCAGTCTCCTATGATCCGTATAGAATGAAAGAACCGTGAAACCAAGTCCGTCAATGTCGATAAAACCACTTTAGGATTATTTATGCGTCCATAGTCACCCGCTAACGCATGCAATTAAAGCTCTATGTACGTCCGCAGAGTGCAGCTCGCTGCCTACCTAAGTCGCTTAATTACGAGCATAGAAATTTTTGCGCCAGCAAGAGCTAAAAGCGCTCATATAGTTTTTCCTTTCAACCCAGTCTTCCACCGAATAGCTCTTCCTACTTGGTGAGCTTACTTTTGAACTGATAAAATACAATATAAAATATTAAATATAAATATCCAAGTCTCATGTTGCATTCCAATTAAAGTGATTAACGCAATAATCTACAATTTAAATAAAACAATTAACTCAATTGTGTTCCCAGCATTGTTCGCAGTATCAATTTCCCGCATTTTCAATGTTACTCGCAGATCCTTGAAAATTACAGGTTGATTACAGCACGATTGCTACCACGTCAGTGTAGGATACGTCAACCTCGCGGACTCTTATATTATACATTAGACCGCTAGCGTGCTATAATTTCTTAGGATGCAGGGTGAGGTACACGAAACTGATGGTAGTATTACGCGGATTGCTATTTGTGCTGCAGGAAGTCATGAATATGGCGGAGTATAATAAAGGTACTATAGGATCAACGCACGATACTTTCTCAAATTGATCAAGTAGCTTCGTGTGCATGCAACTTGTACACGAGAATATACTTCCGTGAATTACTCATTAACGCTGCACACGAACATACACGAACGTGTTTCATTTAAAGCTTTTCTATATGAAGTATATCATTACGTTTGCGAGACTTGAAGAGATTGCAATTGATAGTATGAGAACGTTGTTAAATAGCCTGCAATGTTTTTAAATAAACGAGTTGCTTATTCTATTGCTCGAATGCGAGCGCGAGTGAACGCAAATATGAATAATGTAGGCATCACTGGCCAAGGATTGTCATAAATTTCATGTATAATGCAAATATATTATATATTGTTACGCAATTACGCACGTGTACGTGTTCTGATAAACAACATAAAGTTATGATAATACTTACATTTTGAATTTGCCTTTTAAAATATTTAGATGTCGATTTATGTGCGTTACAAAAGTGAAGGCAGTAAGTTAATTAATGCTTCACCGATGCGGTACACGTACACCTTGTCATTTTAATTAACACTCTACCACAAATGCATTAAACCATTTCACTGCTTGCTTGTAAAATTGTTTATCTCGGGGATCGCCGCGTTAGCAGCTGTGGATTGGAACTAGTGGAAAGATTCGCTAAAATTGGATACGCTTGCATGCGTGCGCTCTCCAAGTCGTCGAAAACAAAACCATTAGATGAAATATTTCGTAATACAATCCTGCTGAATGTCAATGAAATCACAAAATAAATATTAAAACGTTTCGAAACAGGCAGGAATATTCCGTAATAAAATTGTGATGTAAGATTTGTATACCTGAGTAGAATATAAGCCGGAATTCAATCAGTAATTGATCAGAAATTTTGGTTACTCTCCAATATTACTGCTTAGATTCTCAACAGTTTGGTCGATGTTTATTACATGATAACTAGGACTGATAATGACTCGGAAACCAATCAGTTTCTTACTATTTAGACTTTACTAGCAATTGTTAAATAGTTGAAGAAGAAAAGTATGTTAAGAAAAAACTAATTAATTTTATAGATAATTAAAATTCTTAACAAAGTTGTTAAAAAATATTTCCTATATCAAAATCAGCCAGAAGCTAATCAAGCCAAATAGACTAATAATTGACAACTAAATTATGTAGATAGTAAAACTAGTCACATAATTTCTAGATAATTATTATCAATTTCTAATTTCTAGTCAACTCTATCCATTTATTAGATATAATTATTATTAATTTCTAACCGGTTTCTAGCCAGTTCTTAATCTCTTATTCTTAATTTTTATTTGATTTTTAATTGCTAACATAACGATAAATGTTTCAGTCACTTTCCTATTATATTCGGTAGAATTATCTTTCTATTCTTACCAGAAATTCGATAAATATATATTCGACAAATTCTATAGTTAATCACTGAACTTTGATAAAGAATAACTGTTGAAGAAGATCAAGAAGAAAGATCGAGACATTTAAAGTTGCATTAGCCCTTACAAAATATAATTTATGTACAACTAATCGCAAGAATATCAAATATTTACACATTTGCACTTATATAAAAAATACATATATTTTTTGTAGCTCCTTTTATCATGTTTTTTGTCATGTTACTATAATGGTCATTCATACAAAGAATGTTAATAAAATCAAGAACTATAGTATTAATATCATATTGTCAAGCTTTATTGCAATAAATGTCTTATAAATATTAGCCAGAATATTATCAGTTAGTGCTGTCAGTTTTAAATAGATATACAAACTAACTATTATTTACTAATTAATTTGTTCTGACTGATATCTAGCAAATATGTCATCAGAAAGCAAAAACCAACAAGATGTGTAGGTTTTGACTGCAATGAAGTTGAACAGTAATAATAGGATAAGAGCATAACAATAGCTTTTCTTTACCGAACGTTCAGCGTTGTGTCAACGATTAAAAGGAAAATAACAATTGAAAGTAAGAATAAGAATTGAATAGAAATTTATTAGAAATTGATAATAATTATCTATAAACTGTATAGCTACTTTCACTGTCTACATAATCCAGTTGTCAGTTACTCGTCTGTTTGTGGCTCGACTAGCTTCTGACTAGTTTTAATCCAGAAAATACTTTTTTAACAATACACCATTCATTAAGAATTTTAATTTCCTATATAATTAACCAGTTTTTTTCAACATAATTTTCTTCTTCAGTTATTTAACAGTTACTATCTAGTAAAATTTAAACAGTAAAGACTGGTTTCCGACACGCGATCAGCTTTATATTTTTCTACTCGGGCATTTATCAAGATAATATATACCTATGGAAAATGAATTTCACAGTTTTGAACATCCAAAGACACGACGAATTATAATATTATTACAGCCTCTCATCAGAAGTAAGTGTAAGGCGGACGTCGCGCGTGACGTTCAAATTGTCATGCAAATATTGGACGCGCACACGGGGGCCAACACTATTTACCTTTTACATACGGTCGGCCGCTCGCGGTCAACTGCAAGTACCGTTGTTTCGTTGTCCGGGAATTCTGATACACACATACGCACGCGCACATACACACGAGCACGGCCAACTTGTAACCGCGGATTACATGCTGCACGCCCGCGCACCTGTAAACAGAAGCCTGGAGGCAATAATTCTTACGATTACGGAGAAAGAAGGCTCGCGGCCAAGTGCCCGTTAGCCCGCGTCCTCGTCGCGAAAAATGGCATTGACATTCGCGTGCGAGCGTTCCGCCACAACTTCTCGAGAATTCGACGTCGGTAGCAAATTGAAGATGTTAAAACTCTTTGGAAGAAAAACAGAATGACGTGTGTAATATCCCACAATGTATTGCGTAACATTTCACGAAGACTGCGAAATCCCAAGAACCGATCAGGATAAAAACCGTAATCAATATCTGATGCTATAGTTTCCTCTTTGGCGTTGCGGTTATTTGTTCACATACGCGTCTGTCCCGTTAAGTTTTGGTTCTCGTGCTTTGCGTGCTTGGGGCCGACGCACGTTAACGGTACAGCCTAATGATACAGTATCGCGAGAATAAGAAGTATGGACAGGTTCGAAATGAGATCTCATTCGTATGATTGTAAATATGATGTCGCCTAGCTACAACCATTTGACAATAAATATAAGATCAGCCAGCTATGTGTATGTTTTTTCACAAGAAACTAGAATCAATTCAATATGCATAGACATATAGAATACTAAGCTTTGTTATATTATGAATTTACACAGCGCTGTGTGTTATCAATGAGGTAATTTTCAACTGGAGAGGTAATGAAAATCCACATAAATAAAAAGCATAATAAAATTATTTTACTGAATATTTTGCTTTCACACACTTTGCGCCCACCCATACATGCGCACTCGCACGCATGCACGTATTTACGCACACATATATGCATATATTCTCAAATAACTTTTTACTGCATTAGAACATGAAACGATCGAGCAATTCGTTCATAAAATATACAGTTTAATTTCGTTTATTTTTAAATGAAATATACTTTTATTCGTGTTCTAATAGCCGCCGTTGGAGCGATTTCATCGACCTATAGTGCAGTGCCATTAAAAGTTATACAAGCTTAAAACACAGGAAACGAACATTATTTATTTCTCAATTTTTAAATCCGATTTTCCTATAAACGAACCTATTAAAAAAGAGAGAAAGAGAGAGAAAGAGAGAGAGAGAGAGAGAGAGAGAGAGAGAGAGAGAGAGAGAGAGAGAGAGAGAGAGAGAGAGAGA
>NW_022639464.1:2039300-2048512 GCF_010583005.1 Odontomachus brunneus
GAGAGAGAGAGAGAGAGAGAGAGAGAGAGAGAGAGAGAGAGAGAGGATTGTATCCCATATTTTCTGCCGACTTATTTTTTCATAGAATTACTTCCTTCCCGTTGTGCCGCCATTTACGGCACCATCCATATATCGCATTTTTAAAATAAACAATTGACTTTTTTTATGGAGGTGCGGCGCTCGAGAGCACTCACGGATTTAGCTTTGCGATGCATTTGCCGGACGATGTTTCGCCGTACGGAATGAAAGAAAAAGCCCGTTATACAAGGCTCGTATATATGATTCTGTAGCGGGACGTGCACGCCAGCGAGCACTAATTATTTGGCATACATTAGTCACAACAGAGAGCTCGGCCGAAGATTGCACTTCCTAAAATGCTTCGTTACCCTCGGCAAAATCTCGATTTAACTTTTCCTACCGATCGTTAACTACACAGAGACGCGCCACCATTAGCGAGCCGATGATCGACGATGCGATTGAGGATAATTAGGTATTAAGCCGCATTAATTACTGCATGATAATCAGTCATGCAACGATGCAACGTATTTGAACGTAATATCGTCTCAATTTCCTTGTATTTACATTTTGTATACACTAGATCTGATCTTCTTAAAAAATTGAAGCTATCGGATAAAAATGAACAAGGATATGTTCTTAAAGCATTTTACTTTATTGATTATTTCGTTGAATTTTCTTATTAATAGTTATGCGTTCATAGAAAGAACGATTTCTTTGTATTTAATAAATTGTATTAAATTTAAGGAAATATTTATCTTTTTGGAATAGTCCAAATAGACCAATTTTTCATTTAATAAATATGATTCTTTTACTTTTGAAAGTTATTTTATCATTTAACCTAAATAATTTATTGTTAACTCAAAGAAGATTATTTTACTTGATTTCTTAATTTTATTAAAAAAGTTTGATAGTTCTGTTTAAATAATCTTCAGAAAATTGAAATTTCTTTTTTTGCATTTCTAAGAGACGATCTCTCAGTAATGTCTTTTTATTACTTTATTTAGTACGCCCTCCTCTTTTTTTCGTCGTAATCTTCCATCCAAATATTTCATGTCCTGTGATGCGGTCAACCCATCCTTTTCACTGACCATAGTTTGGGTTGCCTGGTTAAGAATCATATAGGAATTAAAGATGTCAACTAGCTTTAGTGACATAGTTGTAGTATTGTAATGTAGCTTATAATACAACCCTCTTAATTTATATGAATAAAAATGTATATAATAAAAATATATTTATAAATTTTAACGTATATAAATAAAAAAGCTTTTTTATATCATACTTAATGGTAATTGTTGAAAACAATACAACAATAGTCGATATTATATTTAGTCGATTTAACAGATATTAAATAAACAAATAAATATTAATATATAAATTTATAAATTAATTAATAAATATTATTAAATAAATATATAGTCCTTATAACAGATATTGAATAAAGAAATAAATATTGAATAAACACATATAGAATGTTTATTAGCTAACCAGTAATGTTATAATTGCTCTTGGATTTTTAACTAAACATTATATTGGTTAGTTAAAAAAATAAATTATAGTAAAAAATAAAATGTTTGAAACAATAATTTTTTTGAAACAACAGGATTTAATTTTGTAAAACAAAATTTAAATTATAATAGAGTAATACATTATTCAATTGAAAATAAAAATTTATTTTTTATAATAGTTACACAATAAAATAATAAATTATATCACATAATAGTGATGTCATTTTCTTGAAAACATTAAACTTGTTGGAGGAAAATGAAAAAACGTGTTTTTCCAAAAAAAAAAAAGATTTTTGACAAAGTAAAGGCTATTATAGTTATTTTTTGAAACGTAAGTTTCGTAAAGGTAAAAGAACGTAAAAAGTAAAAGTAAAAAAACGTAAGTTTCCTATGTGTTTTGGTAACTTTATTCACATTTGGCATCTTTTAATTTAAATTGAAGAATTAGAGAAATTGCTTTAAATAGTTTACTATTTAAAGTATATTCGTTGAAACTTAAAGGCTGATAGTCGAAAGATCGTTTCTGCCGCACGTATTTACATTTTGAGAAGACATAGATTATCTGACAATATATCGACATATACTACTGTGTCCAAAAAGTAAAACCAGTTTTCAATTTAAATCGCGCGGGTAAACCGCACATCATAAATATTTTTTTTCTAAGTTGGCAGCATTGTGACAGACATCTGTGACAAATTTCATGTCAAAACATTCATTACTTTTTGCTTTACGCTTGGTTTTGTACGACGCTAAAAGTGCATTCGGCGATTTTTACAATGTCTAATTATATTGAGCAAAGAAGTTGCATTAAATTTTGTTTACGGAATGAAATTTCGGGTGCAGAAACGTTTAGGATGTTGCAGAAAGCCTTCGGGAATCATGCTTTGTCGGGAAGGGATGTTTACAAGTGGTATAAACAGTTCAAAGAAGGTCGTGAAAGTGTTGAAGACGAAGAGCGTTCCGGACGACCATCAACTTCTACCGATGAACAACACGTCAAGAAAATCGAAGAACTTGTGCTTGCTAATCGTCGAATGACTGTTAGAGACCTTGCTGATGCTGTTGGTATTTCGAAAGAATCTGCCAATACCATTTTGAAAGATATTTTGGGCCTGAAACGTGTAAAATCTCGACTAAAATAATGCTCCTTCTCACACTGCACTCGTTCTTCGTGACTTTTTCGCCAAAAATTCGATCCATATCGTCCCACAACCGTATTCGTCTGATTTAGCACCGTGTGACTTCTGGCTATTCCCGAAACTCAAAAGACCACTGCTGGGAAATCGTTTTGAGACAATAGAAGAGATACAACGTGAATCGCTACGCGCTCTGAAAGCCATCCCGGAAGACGACTTTAATTCTTGTTTCGAGGACTGGAAAATACGTTGGCATAAGTGTATTGTGTCGGGAGGGGATTACTTTGAAGGCGACGAAATAGATTTGGAAGAATAAATAAATATTTTTTGAAATAAATAAAAACTGGTCTTACTTTTTGGACACAGTAGTATATCGATATATAGAATAGACTAAGTATTGTCATTGAAAGGCTGAAGTCAAGATCGAAGGACAAAGATATATTGATAGTGGTGCTTTCTCTGTCATACCGTAAGTAGGAGCGATGTAGGGAAAACAGAAGAGTGAGAGTGAACATAGTGAAGGAAAGAGAAAAATAATGTGTATTTGATTGTGAGAAGATACATAACCATGATTACGGTCCGAAATATAATCATATTGCTATTAGCATGCTCACAAACATATTTAGGCTGCGTTCAAGAAGATACTATTTAGCGCTATAAACGAAATCTTTGTTATTTATTAAAAGTTAATCAAGAATAGAGCGCGCTCAAAGCGCTAAATAACGTCTTCCCGAATCCAGCCTTACTGTTATATGTACTTATGTATATAATAGTATATATCGTAAGTATATACTTATATAGTAACTTATATAGTAACTTATATACTTATATAGTGTATATAATAAGTATATATTTGTATATAATATATGTAACATTAAATCTGTATTAAGTTATTGAAATCAGTGAAATTTAAGACACTAACATATTTACTCATACGATACCAATATTGTCTTTATTAGCATTTATTAAAATTAAAGAAATTAATGGAACATAAAAGACAAAAATAAGGCTTAAAACGTGGCTTTTCAAAGTAATATATTATTAATAGTAACATTTTGTTATTAAAGTATGATATAAAGAAGCATTTTTTCAGTTAGTTTCAAAGGCAGAGCATTTCGCACTTTGTGAAATAATTCCTTTAGAATAAAACAAGTCCATGGTCCACATATAAACACAAACGTATCATAAACTCACTAAGATAGTGATAAGAAAAAAAGTGACAAATACAGTTGAAAATAAAAACAAACATTATTTAATAGTCGATGCACTATCGAATGATTATTGATTAAGGAAGGCTTACCTTGTGAATAATTCGATAAACTTAGAAAATAACGTGTTCATACTAGAAAATAAAACTTAATTTTATTTGTTACGTTTTTCTTACTCATTATCTTGATCAGTTCATAATACGTTTGCGAAAAACATTTAAATTAGTACAAGAACAAATTTTTCCGTAAAAAATATATTTTTCCAAGCTCGATGAAAAAACATGTTTTTCTCTTTTCTCCCGGTTCTTTCCAACCCTTGAAAATACTACATAATAGCATTTTCTTCAAAAAACAGTATTTAAACTAAATAAATGATCTATGATATAAAATGATGTTGCTTGAATTCAAAAAGTCCAAGTCTAACAAATAAGAATATTAAATCTAAAGGAACCGTTATCTGTGCCTGTGCAGAAATTCGCTGAAATTCATTTATATAGCGTCGTCAATTGCCAGATATGGGAGCCTTTTTCGTGATTTATATGTATTCGTTAATCGGGATTGATTCATGGATAATTCGGTTTTCTGCACATCCGGGTGCAAATTCCGGCGTTAAAGGGCTGAATAATTAATGAGCATAATTGCACGTTCAAACTACTCGAAAGCCTCGAACGTAGTCGCGACGTGTACTCGATAAACTTCAATTTGCGCCGACAAAAACTGCGTGCGCGAGTCGCTTTGCTCGCTCTGCCGAACGTGCGATCAGACGACGCGTGTGCGCGCTCGTTTGTATGCAAGAAGAAAGTCGACGTGCACCTGAAGGAATGCAGTGATTACCTCCGACGAGTAATAACCTGCCTGATGAATGCGCTTATTTTTATCGGTGTGTAACGGGTGAACGTGCCGCGCGCGCGGCAGCTGCGCGTTGAACGTGCATATCGTGGCAGTAATCGTTCGTGTGTACACACGTGTTAGCGATATACGAAAGGAAGATCGTTCCAACCACGGATAGTTGCCATAGTGTCCCATAGGGAGTTCCGTCCCCCTCCTCTCCCCTTTCTCGTGCATACCCGCTGTAACTTCCAACATTCCAACTGGTACACGCCTCACAACGCCGCGGCGATGGCGATTAATTGAGATGACATAGCCGCTTATTAGCATGGAGTCGCAATATGCGGCTCCTTCGCGCGCGCGGTAAGTCGCTGTTCGCCTTTCAAATCCCATTACAAGTTGAATTTCACAAAATTCCTTATACCGCTGTATTATCAACGCTGGAGACGCACTCATCAAATTCGTATTTGATCTGAAATTTATATTTTCGTTATAAAACAAAAAAAATATATAGATATTACGTAAGGCTTATTATTGTTATTGGACTCTGTCTGCGTGTGGGTTAACCACTGTAGCTAACGATTGTCCCTTTACGTAATCCAACACGACGTCATACGATTGTTTCATTTGGCACAGGATTCTAGGTTCCTTACGTTTTGCGAATGTGGAAATAAGACGGATAACGAAAAAAATATTCGTATTATTATTTTCCGTTTGTTGATTGACTCTGATTTATATATTAATTTATCCGTCACATGTAGGTAATAATGTATTTTCTCTCTCTTTTTTCTCTTTCTCTCTCTCTTTCTTATTTCATCTATAAAATATCTAAAAAAGCACGATTGAAAACATTTAAATAAAAGTAACAGACAAGACGTTTTTACATATTAAAAGAAACCATTCATTTCTCCGTTATTTTTTGATTATATAACAAGGAAGTAGCCTAATTTCATATTTAAATGTGTATACGCGTGCGTGTGAAATCAGAAAAAACTGACACGGACAACTTTCTATCAAACCTTTTACAGTTAACTTATAAGGGAAAAGTAGCTTTCTTAAGCTAAATGTTTCTCTGTAGAAATTGAGGACTTTTCGACTATTTCAAATAAAATACTTATTTTTGTGACATGTATTTTCATTGATTTAAAGTTTATTTCGACGACCATCACGGTACAACTATTTCATATTGAATTACTCCCGCGACTCGCAATTAGAATAATCAACGTTATTCCCGCCTTGGGAATAGAAGGACAAATGTCATACCTATATTCAGTCACGTCGTATATCCACACGCAACCCGAGGAACATTTAATGAAACAATCATATGAGAAAGTCTCATTGTTGTATATAACTACAAAGATAGATTTTCTTATTATCTACCTGGAAATATTTAAAGGAATTCTTTAATCGTTTAGCAATTAAAGGAGAGGATAAATTTGAAATAAAAATATATGAAATGTAGATGAGATAAATATATAGAAAATGTGACATTACCGATTTTGTTGATATTCACAAAGCATTCGGACATATTCTATGTATATATGTTTATGATATTGGATATATTACGTACATACATAATACGTATATACATTTATAATGCATTGTACGTTCAATATATATCAAATATGTATATGCAAATGTATATACAGTAAATATTCCATGTGCATGTATAGTATATGTACGTACAATGTATGTCAGTAGCATAATTTACATATATCCATTCTGTATATTCTTTAGATACATTTTATAACATACATGTATGTATTAAAAAATTGACCAAATCACACGTATATTATATTTGTAAGTTATACATATGTGTACACATGTTGAATATTTTATGTACACTATTTTTACTATCTCTTATTTGGGAAATTTTATTCATTCGTGATCTTTTACATCGTGTTGATAGTATTTTACATGTATTAATAGTATGTGATTCGTATGTGAAATTTTTATTAAACACGGTCATTGATGTTTAACTTCAATGATTGAACAGTAACTGGTTATGCAAACGACTTATGACAATATCTTTACAACTTATGCTTACATATTCTTGTAAATACAATAGATACATGTTTTCTCTTACACCCATATAAAATTGAATATTTTTTATATATCCTACGATCTACGAATAGTATCTATATTTATTTTATAATACATTAATTATACATTCATTTATTATATATGAATTGGATATATATTACGATATATAATATGTATATATATATCACATACACCATGTTATATCCATGTAAATGTATATAGTGTACAAAATATGTTATGTGTATATATATATATATATATATATATATATATATATATATATATACATGTATATACATTATATATACGTAAACATATTCATATATTATGTAGTCTCTCTCATGAGAGACCGGGACTAATTGGTTACCAAGGCAAGTTGGCAAAATCAACTGTTTTTACTGTTATTTAACAAATTTCAGAAACAAGCAAACATTCCAAAGACATCTTCGACATGTTTAAAAATATTGCTTGCTTAATTCTATAACTTCTTAAAAAATAGCAAAAATAATTGGTTTTGCCATGTAAATGTATATAGTGTACATAATATGTTATATGTATATATATATACATATATATATATATATATATATATATATACACATGTATATACATTATATATACGTAAACATATTCATATATTATGTAGTCTCTCTTATGAGAGACCGGGACTAATTGGTTACCAAGGCAAGTTGGCAAAATCAACTGTTTTTACTGTTATTTAACAAATTTCAGAAACAAGCAACCATTCCAAAGACATCTTCGACATGTTTAAAAATATTGCTTGCTTAATTCTATAACTTCTTAAAAAATAGCAAAAATAATTGGTTTTGCCAACTTACCCTAATAGCCAATTAACCGGTCTCCTCTATTCTATGTATACCTAATTCATGTACATGAGATATATGTGCAGTGTATATACCGAATATTATTTGCATATTATTGAATATTATGCATATTATCATATATGCATATGTAATATATTTGAACATAATTATTAGTATCTTATAATTATCTTATACAGAACATATATATTTATACAGGACATTTATGTAAGATAATTATCTTATAATTATATTCTGGGGATAAATTATAAATATTTCTCATAATGCGTATAAATAAATATATGAATTGTAATATTTAGCTAATTTTCCAAAATATAAACGGTTAGTATTGCAAAAGTGCACGCTGCTCTAATGAATAAATCAACGAAAGAATTAATCGAACAGACATTACCGACAAGAGACGACAAACTTGACGTATCGCAGGTGGGACAGATAGTACAACACGCGCATCCTGATGATGCTCGAATTCCAGAGAAAGTTAGCCGCGATAACTCGACCTAGGAGGAAGAGAGAAACGCGCGTACACACACGTGCGTTAAACGCTCACGCTGCGGCTGCAGGTGTGCGGGTGTAGATGGCCCTCCTATGTGACGCGTTGAAACATATTAATTTCAGCCGCGCAGAGCGCGGCTCCGTTTGTCGCTCTCGAATGACCAACGGCGCTAATTTATCGCACCTAACCTTTGCCAGGTGATTCGTTACGGCGGGCGAAAATCTCGCATTACGATCAAGATCCATTATCGAGATACGGCAGAAGGGCACTGATTCAACGCGGCGGGCTGACACTTTTGACTATTTTTCACAAAGTTACGACTGCTCGGCTCTCGGGCTCTTGACGCGTGACGGATACGGAAAATTGCGCTTCAGTCGACCCAATCGGAAGAAAGTATCGCAAGAAACCGAACGGTTCTTGCGTATGTACGCCTCGGGAGCCTGACGTGCACGAAACTACTGACGTTTCTCGATATAAAATTACGACACTTTCTACATCGATCCTCACGCATTTGCATGTTCGTTCCGTGTGAACGGATAGAGAGCGTCTGAAAGAGACGGCCGCGTAAATATTCGCAACTTCTTGTCCTGGAAATGGATGCGACTCAACAAGTCATTGTCGACGAATAACGGCATGACGCGAGATAGACAGGTATTCGTTGCTAATGAGATGACACTACGTCAAGAGTAAGTGGCGCAAGAGAGTATCGTGAAATATTTTTGCTTTCTTCATTTTGCTTCAATAGGGACAGCTTCGAAATTCGAATAAATGAAATATAAATAGTAATGTCTGCTTTCGTTCCGCCGGAAGAGCCTCTGGAAGTACTGAAATGTGGAAACCTGCATGCGAGAAAGCGCCCCGAGAACGCTACCGTGTAATATGCGAGGCAAACATCGGTTTCACGTGCCGGCGTATCTCTTTTAGCGTATACATATATTTACCTGTCTGATATGCATCGGACAATGTTCTTCGAGGAATGCATCCATCCCGCTGCATATACAAGCCGACGTTCACGTTCACCGAGGAGAAGAATACCTGTACTCCGAGCGAGCGAGAGCGAGAGAGAAATAGAGAGAGAGAAAGAGAGAGAGAGAGAGAGAGAGAGAGAGAGAGAGAGAGAGAGAGAGAGAGAGAGAGAG
>NW_022639464.1:2049419-2057763 GCF_010583005.1 Odontomachus brunneus
AGAGAGAGAGAGAGAGAGAGAGAGAGAGAATTTTGCAAGGGTTACGCATTGTAAACGTCTTGCTTTCGGGCTGAGCGATCAATGAAGTTCGTCGTAGAGACGTTGCATTACTCGCGCGCATTAATCTCCGTGATTCAAGGTACGCGAAGGTACGCGGAGGTACGCGCGCACGATTCGATGTTCACCATTATAGATACTTATCGTGCGCGCGAGAAAGCGCGCGGCTCCTCGCGAAGAAGCATTTCGCGCGAGGGAGAAATGTCCCTCTACACGACCTGAAATACATTCGGCCGTTTAATCGATTCGGCACATTAGCGGTACACGGTACCGCTGCTATTAAATCAGTCGAGCGAAGAGAACGAATGAACGAACGAATGAACGAACGAACGAACGAACGGACAAACGAACGCGCGGGCGCGTTCGTGCGATTTTCATCGATCGCCGGAATTCCGCCGCTTGTCTATCGGTCGATCCCGCGGCTGAGCCCCTCCGGCGAGCGATTTCCCGCCGGTGAACGACGATCCGTAGGAAATCGGTAGCGACCTAGTGTACGTAGCCAAGCCTAGATACAGTTTAGAAAGGCAAGTGATTCCTCCGAGCAAAAACGACCCCGCCCCGCCGTTCACTTTTCACAAGGAAACCAATTCCCCGGCTGTGCCTCTCCCGAGCTCTTCTTGACTCTTTCAGCACGTAGCCTTTACTTGTTCAGGCAAAAACTTCAAGTTTTCATGCGTTGCTGCCAGCGGGTAAAGTGAATACCCAGACAGAATGAGAAATCACGATGACGTCAAACTAATGTCAAAATGACGAGAAAATGATTAGGAAACTCACTTTTTAATCACGATTTGATCATTTTCTTGTCATTTTGACGTTATCGTGATTTTCTGTTCTACTTGGGATGTTCCCGGAATTTCGGGGGTATCTTTCAGATACGGAAGTCTTTTGGAATTTTAAGCTGTCATCATGGGAAAAATGTTTACAATGAGAAATGTTTCACCCAGTTTCCACGACTCGAATAATAATAGAGGTATTATACAAAGGCGTAAATGGAACAGGACAGGAAATTTAGAATTCAGAATCGATTGATTGATTGCCCTAGACTGAACCAAGTTTAGGACAACTTAGCAATCGCGCTTTGGTGCATATGCGATTTTATGGAGATCAGTCGAAATCGCGTGCCACGTGGCATTGAAAAGCTGCAGCTTTGCGTGCGGATTCGTTTGTTTACGAAATGCTTGACGTTTCGATCCTAATCTCAACTCTAAATGCATCCGTGGGATTAACGAGCGTCATTTATCTGGGAAATACTTTTATCATCACTTGAGATGCCCGCCCGCTATTGTTCGTGCGCCGTGATAATAGTACCGCATTAGAGATAATAACGTACTTTCCCTTGGAAATTATTAATTAGCGCTAACCCACGATTCTCGTTCCAGCATATACCTGTTCAAATAATTAACGTTTGTCTTCTAATGAAAATTAATGCTATTTCTACTTAATATCTTCGTAGTTGAGTATCGTGTTCCTTGGTTTCTAGGCAATTTTATAATTTTATTGTGCACAAAATACTACATCACGTTTTTCATACATTTATTTCATTTAGAAGCACCTTTCTTATGATTTGCATAAATGAGTGAATTTTAAAAGCGTGGGGATATCAATCCCCTGATGCATTCGTTAGCTCTCGGGTTACCGTAACATTTCATTAATTAAGCACTGGTTCAAGTCCGAGCTTATAAAAAGCGCATTATCATGCAATTTTAAATTTTTCTGGAAAGAAGATATCCTGGCAGAAATATATGCAGTTTGCGTAGACATCAATTCAGTTATTATCTAGTATTAATGCATTCTCATTATTTATAAAAATACTTCATAGAGACTGGACAAGAATTTAATACAGTTTCATTCAGCGGTTAAAGCAGTTTACAATATATGGACTGATTTTTTTCCAAAACATAGTGTATCAGTAATATTAATTAAATTTTATAGTACACGCGTATATTATAAGGTCTACTACGTATAAATTTAAAATATATCTATTTACCTTGTCAATAAATAGTGTGCAAACTGAGTAAACATGTAGAGAAGTATGTAGCAAAAAATAAAGGAATTTGAAAGAAATACGACATTTAACAATATTAACCTCTATGACAGAGATGATAACCAAGGTTAGAGATGAAGTAAACAAAAAAATATATATATAAATAGTACAGAATTTCCTTGTGATAAAGACATATCAGCAGTGTTTGTTTTTGATGATTTAAAATTTATCTAGAGATGAGACGCAAATCTGTAAATTCATTTTAGATGAGATGAAGATGATTTCGCTTTTAATTCATTTAAATAAAAAATGAAATAATCAGCGCATTTATCTAGATCATTTTTAAATGATTTTATATTTATGAGATTATTCCAGTTCTTAAAAAGCCTCACGTTGATTGGCTATCGTGTATTGCCGCGTGGCAAGCGTTTCCACATCCTGTATGCAGAAACCATAACTAGCACTTCAACTAATTGAATTCTTGTTACTTTTGTTTATAATCAAATTTATTATTAGTTCTATTTTTTTTTATAGTGTACTCTTGTTCAAACTCTTGCTCACTATTGCATAAGTTTTGTTGACTTGAATAGAATTCTGGAAATTAGAATCGGAAGTTCTGGTTCCTTCATACTTCATCAGACATTTAGTTAATTCAACTAAATTTCTTTTTCCGTGTAGAACACATCTTCCCATTTTATGAGTAACAGACCGGTTATTAACCAACACAGATTATTAACCAATTGAAAATTTTTCATTTTCTATTCTATTTTCGTAAATAGATTTAGATTTTGCACATTTTTCGTACGCAATAACTGCAAGAAAAGCGAAATCTTGATTGGGATCCCAAATAGTTTTACCCTTCAACTACGAGAAATTGACACAACTGTCTAGTAACTGGTCGAAAACTATTAAATTTCCACCAGGACACATAGTAATTACGTTGGTCAGTTTTGCACTTATTATGTGAAGAAAGTGTACGACACAAAGAACACCTCTCTGCCTTCTAGTCTTATAAGCCGAGGTGAGCCGAGAGTTAATTAAAAATGTGTCCCTTACTCAAAGCTTAACCACCGTTTTATTTTTATTTTGCAGATCCGTCGCGCGAGTCACAATGGATGTTGAAACGGGGGCCATTTTGGCCCTGCAGATATTGGCTTTATGTTCGATAGTCGCGGCCCTGCTGGCCTATCTGATGCGACAATCCAGGAATGCCGCCGACGAGTACGAGTCGCGTAACAAACGTCATGTACTCGTTACCAGCTGTGATACATGCGTGGGCTTGCAGATCGCCCTTGCACTCTACGAAGCCGGTTACAAGGTAATAATGGCCACGGGTATGCGTCTGCCATAAATTACCGGCGGCATAAACTTCACCATACGTTCGCCCGTTATGCCAGCCGCCGATATTCCACGTTCGGTGAATATTCAAAATTGCGCGAGAGCCGCACTGCGAAGGCTGCTCCAAGTAACGGCTCGTCGCTTTATTGCGTGGGAACCGTGCTAAATTTTTTGTTGCCATGCGGGCTCTTACTGGTCACAGGAAACGAGAGTAAGCCGCTATTCGACAAATATTGCTCTATCACAGTCGTGTGCGACTGATGCGTTTTCTGCTCTGTCTTTTTCTCTTCTCTTTTTGCGATTTTAAATAAAAAACGGTCGGGGCGGTCGTGTCGATCAATTTTCGATCACTCGCGACGCTTATATCTTTACAAACGACGGATTTGTGTTAAAGAGTACGGATTACGAGGGGAAAATCAATTCTTATCTTCTTTTCTACACGAGGTGAGAAACTAATCCCGTGTACAGCCGCTAATTCTCGGTAACACGGTGGTGTTAAAATAGGATAGACGTCTGGCTCTCTCTCCGCGTACGTCCACTCTTACTGCGGTTTTGCGGACCTCCCAGCTAAAGTTAAGCTGCACTGTGCGACGCGACGACAGCCGTTGAAACGCAATATCCCGCAGCCTTACGTCAGAATCCCTATTATCCCTTCGAGCGTGCAACATATTTCAGATTGTCGGAGCCCGGGCTCCAAATTAGTTTCCTCGTGTCAAGGGAGCGGAACATCGGTGAGCCCTTAAATCAGTTCTGCCGACAGTCTCTCGACAGGTATTCACGTGTCCAACGGTCTCGCCGAGTATATCGCGTCACCACTCAAGAGGCGCTTCGCCAAAGATTGCCTCTGAAAGATAGATACTCACCAAAGTCAGATACCATTCCAGCTATAATTTACAGAGCGTTCTCTATGCCGATTTTGCGCGAGAGCTTCGATTTAAAAGATAGTATTGTGTTTTCTGTTGGTTCTTTAATCCCTTGCTGATTCTGAGTCGAATCAACCTTAACATGGCAATTCATTCTGATCGAATTCATAAATTAATTTTCTTTATGCATTGATATTTTCTTTATACATTATACTTTATACATTACGAGAAACTTTTTATAAATATATTAGTATACACTCAAAAAAGGAATTTTAGTTGCAAGGTGTGCTACATCTAAAAATATAGTCTTATTCTTAACGAAAATTCTTTTATATCAAAAAGATTCTTTGAACACCAAAAGGAGGATATTCGAACGCACAAAAGAAGAACTCCAGCAGCTATATTTCTTGTAATCCCATATTTAAAGCTCTTATCAAAAGTGTATTTCTCTTCTAATAAAGTGAACTGTTAATTGTAAATCTACTAAATATTCTACTATATTATTCTATTTTTATTCTAATATTATACTAACTATTCTTATAAATTATTCTTATAAATTATTCTAACTATTTTTTTTGTTTAATGAAGAAGGATATGTTTGCTTGAAACATAATGACTTCTTGCTAGAAGAAATTTCTATTACGAACAAGACAGATAAAAGACAAAATTCTTCTAACTTTAGGAATATTGTAATTAAAATATTTTCCTTTTAGTTTAAGAAGAATTCTCTTGAGATCATATATAAGAGGATGTCGTTCAAGATAAGATTATATATTTTTAGATGTATTATGTATAATCCAATAGTCTAAGTGAAAACTTCTACTTAAAGAATATTTCTCTTCTAATAAAATGGATTAATAATCAGGAATTTACTACATATTATTTTAATCATTTTCGATAAAGAAGAATATATTTATTTGAAGTAGAATCATCTTACTGAGTGGAATTTCTATGAAGAACAAGACTTGTAAATAAAAGACAAAATTCTTCTGACTTTAATGATATTGCGTTCAGGATATTTTCCTTCTGGTTTTAAAAGAATCCTGTCAAAATCATATGTAAGAGTAGAATCCTTTAGGAAAGGATTCCGTTAAGGATGAGACTATATTTTCTTGAGTGTAAATGTGTTGTGTGTTGTATTAATTAAGTATTGGAGTAAACACAAGCCACACAATACGATCGCAAAGTAACCGAGTTTCTATTTATCGGCTGGAAGGAAATGGCTGAAATAATTCGCGAACCGTAAAGCGTTAAAAAGGAAACTCCAATCACCATGTGCTTGGAAATGTTTCTCGATAGTTTGACGTGCCCTTTTCTGTGAAATGCAGTATTGAAACTAGTTTCAACTAATAACGCGCGACACCTTTTGACATTTTGGCCGGCTTTTGATGTTGAAATATTATTTAATCCTGTTAGATCGGCGATTTGCTGAATTAATCGACTTGCATTATTTATATGCTCTATAAAAACTTTCATTAAGACAGAGCAATAGAATTTTCACGTTGCAAACGAATAGAATTCATGTAGGTCACCGGTATACGGATTCCAATTGTAGTTTGGTTGTTCCATGTACTCGAAATTCGTGCGCTGGATTACTTATTACCTTTTCAGTAACAAGAACCGTACATGTCAAACGACTGCTGCCGATTTGCATTACAGTCGTTGAGTGATTCAAATGACTTTAGCGAATAATTCTAGTCAAAATTAAATGGAAACTGTTATGTAAAATAAAAGGCGTTTGGAGATGTCAAAATTTCTATAATGTGCTGTTAATCGAGGCAACACACTCACTATGTCACGCTTTGATATTGATATTTCGAACAAAATCTCCAATTAATCGAGCAACAACAGCCATTCGTCTCTGGAAAATAGATTTATGCAATGTTGCTTGACGTTAAATAGAGAAGACCGGGACGTGCTATATTTTAGAGTTTCGAAGTTACAACTTCTCTGGTAACTAATTAATGTGACTGACTGCATAAACGTGACAATCTTCTTCTATGTATTAACGCCACAGTTCTGTTAACTGTATATTTTATTTTGTAATAACCCAAATACGAACATGCAGCAACATAGCCATTTTATTCTGGTATCGGATTTATTTACTTAGTAGCGCAGGTTAAAGAGAGCCATGTATAAAAAATATATTCTTATTAGTTCCAGAGTCTCCACTGTTCTTCTGCCTTAATTATGAGCCATCTGTCCATACATACTCTATTCCAATCATTTTATAAATAGAAATTACGTTTTCCCGAAACAGTATATCATACTTGCAAGAAATTTTATTCTAATTCGTAACATATTACTTATTTTATTTAATCGCGATGAAGAATATTAATACAAAATTTTGAGAGGCTCGGAAATTTATTTTGCCATTATCAATTCAGTTTTTTTCTACTTCTTAACTGTAGTATTATTTTAGTGAAACTCAGGAAGAAGTATTTATATTCTAAAAGGACCATTTCACTATTTTGTATCCACTATTCCTCTCAAGATAAATACTGGAAAAAGTATGAGCAACAAACTTCTGGGGCTGTATAGCCCCGGCCTCCCCTACGCTTTCGTCAGCGTGCAATGCGAAGAGTTCTATTTTAATCGATCGCAATCGGCATTTATTCGTCCAGCGCTATCGTAAAAATTGTTCCTGGTATTAAAGGCAGAATCTAACTAAAAAAAAAAAATATTTGAATTTTTTTATCGCTTATTTGAGACCCGACTCGCGAACGAGCCGATGTGTCATTTAACATGACGTATCAGTGTCAAAGCATAATGCCATATCAAACGGTGTCGATACGGTGCGTGTAATGGAGTGGCACATGGAACGTGGGTTCGCGGTGAGCTTTCAAAATATAGGTGTAACGTCGTGTCCCTCCTGCGACAGGTGTTTGCGGGCCTGTTGGATCCAGCGGGCGGCTCGCCGTCGGTCAAAATCCTGAAGGCAGTCGAGCTGGAGCGACGGAAAGAGAGCGAACCCGGCGATGCGGACGATGGTAATCTACAGCAGCCGGAAGGAGCGCGTGCCCGCGGCCAAATCGTGCCATTGGAGCTGGACCCGACGCGGGAGGACAGTTTGCGCGCCTGCCTGGACGCCGTCAGGGCGAAACTTCCCGCCGGCGAAGACGGCAAGATGATTTATTCAGCCAGCCCGTTTCCCTCGCCTTCGGTTGGACAAAATTAATCGAGATAAATTAACCGTTGGATAAAATTAGTTGGGAGATAACTGCTCGTCTCTTTCTAGACCTGAGAGTAAAGTGAAGTAGAGAAGTAGGATAACTAACTTGAACTAATTAATCCATATGTAAACGAATGTGGATTTTAGTGGCGGTGCCGGCTTGATTAATGGGAAAGATTAGTGGGAATTGTCGCGTATTTTCAAAAATTATCTCTCTTAGGGATGTATTGCCGTAATTGCAAAAAGTCACTGCAAATTAGAAATATGCTAGTATTTCTATTTTCCATATAAAAATGTACGGTACATATTAGAGTTAATAAAAGAAACTGTCTACATCTCAACTATTTCAAACAATACAGGAAAATAAAGTCTACAAAAGTTTTACAGTTTTTGTAAGTAACGTAATGTAGAGTAGCAATGATTCTTTTTGTGAGTGGCAGCATGTGAGAAATTTCAAGGTTAGTTTCAATGTTTTAAATAGAATCACATGTTTTTCTAACACAAATCAATTCTTCCAACCATATTCCGTATAAGTAAAAATCATCGAAAAATGAATACTTTCCAAAATATTTTTCATTTTCTTCTGATATTTTTTAAGTATTAGGTGTACAACTTTGCTTCCGCCGTTTCTTTTCCGAAATTCGAGGCTTTATTATAAAAAACTGATTATACATTTATGATTCAAAGTATTGCCCATCTCTGGCCACTACTTTTTCCCATCTTTTGGGTAGCGTACGAATCCCGCGTCGAAAAAACTGGTCATCTTTTAAAGCGATCCACGAATCAATCCAATTTTTTACTTCTTCATAAGACCGGAAGTGCTGGTCAGCCAGACCGTGTGCCATTGATCGAAACAAGTGATAGTCAGAGGGAGCAACGTCTGGAGAATACGGCGGGTGGGGTAGGACTTCCCATTTCAACTTTTCCAAA
>NW_022639464.1:2057773-2119082 GCF_010583005.1 Odontomachus brunneus
TCACCGTTCTTGAAGCGTTGAAACCATTCACGACACGTTTTTTCACTAATAGCGGCCTCACCATAAGTATTTGAGAGCATTCGATGAGCCTTAGCCGCAGATTTCTTCATATTGAAGCAGAAAATTAAAACCTCCCGCAAATGACGAGAATTTGGCTCGTAAACTGACATTTTCAATCGAGAATAACTTTATGATGGAGACATATATCGACTAATGTTTCTATGGGGTTATGTTGACAGATGCCCAAGTTTATTGTATGACGTCTATGATCTATTTATTTCGACCACCACTTACCGCTAAAGCCATCTATAGAAAAATGGCGGAAGTAAAGTTGTACAATACAAGATACACTAAAAAATAGTACTGAAAAGTGTCTGAATAAAATGAAAAATATTTCATTACGTATTCATTTTGTTCCATTCATTTTATTAAATTTTTCTTTACTAAAGTTAATAATATCCTATATTTTCATAACAGCACGGTTTAAATTATTCCTAAGTAAGCTGCCAAATAACATATTAATGACATATTATTGACGTTAGAGACGTTTAAGAAATGTTAAAGTTTGGTTTATATTTTAAAGTAGAATGACTTTTGACTGAGATTCTAAATTATTTTATTATTATATATATATTTTTTTATTATTATATTTTTTAAATATGAGCAATATATACATCTGTTTAAAATATCTAAATTATCTTATGAAAATAGTATATTCGACAGAAATATTACAGAAAAATCACTAAATTTATACTATCGATTTAATAGTATTAAATAGTTTTTGTTGTTTGTGCCTAAAAGAAGTTGCTATTGTAGTACAAAGTCTTAACAAAGTTTAGAGTTGTGGTTTACTTGTCGGGATGAATCGACACCGAAGGAATCAAATATTACGTTCTTGTATGAAACAAGTTAGATTGGAAAGAGAATTTTCAAACGTGCGGAAACTCCGTAAGCTTTCCGAAGATTTTTCAAAAAGATGGTAACTATACCATCGTGCCAAATAGATATTAACCAATGTTGGACGTATACGTATAATCTATGTAAATGATCCCTTTACATGTAATCTGTATAGATATTCGTGCATCGTTTATGTAAACAATGCTTTTAATAGCAGTTTTCTCTGCCTTTGTTTTGCTTTAGTTTATAATTATTTCGTCGACGTTACGACGCTCTGCCCCGTTAAATCTCAGAGCAATTCTGACATCACTGTGTCAGCTGTCGAATATCAATTTCTTGTCAAAGATTGTCCACAATATTTGTTTAAAAAGTGATGTTCCAACGCATCTCTTTTTCGTATGGAAAAACATCGACTCGATGTGAGTCAGGGAATAACACATGCTATATAATTTGAGATTTGCGTACGTCATTTTTATAATTTACATTCGCGCGAAGTAACTGCGTAAATATTATACAAACGTGATACGAGAAAAGACTGCATAAATTCAATTTTTTGCTCTGTCGCACACGTAAATTTTATTAGCAAAACGTCGAAGAGCTATTTTATCAGAGATGTAAATAAATGACAAGAGAAAAGTCGCTTCTTTCTGCCTTTATGCTTTATCATGAGTTACGATGCGGAAACAACTCCCTGGAAAATTCAATATTACATTTCCATATTCGGATTAAATGTACTTTGCTACCTTCATAATTAGATGGTAAAGCATTGGATCTGTGTTCTTTTGCGTGTGAAATTTCAAAATATATTTTTCTTCGATTACACAGTTTCGCAGATATATGTATACTTCAACGTTTCATAACGATGCAATTTTACTTAAAATTTTGTCCTCTCTCTCTCTCTCTCTCTCTCTCTCTCTCTCTCTCTCTCTTTCTGCTTTTAACCAACAATATACATTGAAATAATTAAGTACATATGTTTGAAGTGAAATTACCTTTTCATCTTGTATCCAACGCATTGTGTGGACTATAACAAGCATAGTCTATTGTAGGTTCGAGCAAACGCGATGTTTACGTAACTATAGATGTGCCGAAAGTTTCTAGGCATTCAATTTCACTTTTATATGCAGCTTCATTAGTTCTATTGTTGATTATTCGCAAAAAGCATCGAAGAACTTTACTCGCCTGAGAAATTCGCCTTGTGCTTCAATGAAATTTGGTATCGAAAGGAAATGTTTCAGATACGGAATCAATGCCCGTTTCCATAATAATTCAGCCAGCTTGTTAGATTCGATAAAGTGCCTCGGGGCTTTATCGACATCGGCCGGATAGATGTTGGTAAAGCTATCACGTCTAAGAGAGGCCGGAGAAAATAGACGAGTCGAGGCTCCGACGATAGATTTTCGCGAAAAACATTTAAAAGCACACGCAAGAGAAAAATTGCTCGAGAACTTCGTGAATTTTCGATCACTCTCGACGACGACGTCGGCCGCATTTTTACCTTTCCCGAGCGAGCATTTGTGTTCGTGCAGATTTGTCGTGCGATACATCTCGCGCAATATCCAACGTATAATACAATGATATAAGTTCGCGTAATGGGCAAACACGGAGAAATAACACACTTCCATCGTGCAGAGTAAATAAGCACAGACGTCATATTTCTAGATTTCTACTATTCGTTACATGCACGAGCTGTCAGGCGAATGTATACATAGCGAAAAATGGAAAGGCGGTACCGAATATGTTTATGCTATGTTGAGTTGGCGCAGCCATTACACAGAAATGCATTTTTATTTTATCAGTCGTACTTCTCCCCGACCGAAAGTGCGATACCGAGCGTTGGATGTGTTTCACTAGGAAACCGTAATTACGGCGATCTCTCGCGCGCGCGTTTGCTCGCGATTTTGCTCCACCACTACTTACATTACGATAACATTCTCATCAGCGTGAAATCGATACGGGTAAATTCAAGTTCGTTAAAAGTAAACTTCCATTTACCTCGTTGTCCTGTCACGCGAGAAGACGATTGTTTCAAGTGCGCTAAAACGTTGACTTAATTGCAGGTCTCTGGGCAGTCGTGCATACCGGTGGCTTGGTTTTGCCCGGCGTCATTGAGAAGCAAACCAGTTCAATGTGGGAATCCATGTTACGTCATAATCTGGTCGCTCCGCTGAGAACAGCCAGAGTATTCATCCCCCTTTTACGTATTAAAAGAGGTTGGTTGTAAATACTTGTCGAAAAACTGTAGCAGCGCATTGTAATTATGCGCACTGAGAAAGAAATACTTGAACATTTTTATATTAGCGGGATAAAAATTTATTTTGCAGAAATAACTTTCGAGTATTTTTTGCTCAGTGTGACTTATTCCAAAAGTGATTTTGAAAAGTCCAGAAAGTCGAGCGAAAACGAACAAACATTGAAAAAAAGTTTAGTAATAATAGTCAAGTTTGGATTAATAATTACCAGCTTGGTGAAATAGTTTCAAATGCATATATAAATGAATATAGTCAAATAACTTTTAACTAATAGCTTTAGCAAGTCTTGGTAATAACTGTTGCCAAGGCTTGGCAATTGTTATTAGGATTCGATGATTATTACCAATTTAAGTGGCATATATCATTAAATAATTTGTTAAAACAATATTGTTTAATGATACTTATCACCTTATGTAAAATATAACCAAATTTCTTGGTAATAATTAAACTAATAATAATAATTACCATATTACTTGATATTGTTATAATTCACCAAATCATATTTAATCGATCAAACTAAATGAAGAACTTATTTTACTAATTATTTTGTAATTATTACAGTTGCTAACTATTACATAATTGATACTAATTATTAAATATTGCACTGAAATGTTCAACCAAATGCATTTGTTAACTATTGTGAGACTTTTTTTCAGTGAATATGTTTTCTTTCCGGAAAAAAAAGAAAGGAATTTATCGAATAATACACAACCAAGATATTTTTTTATTTACATAAAAATATTAAAACTTTAGTTGTATAAACATTGAATTAGTCGCGTTTGTTGTTTCCTCTTGTGTAATTAAGAATTATAATTATTATGATTAGTCTGAATATAATCGCATTGCTCTCTAGCAAGGATTGAAATTTATCTTTAAACATAAAGAGATTAAAGAAATAACGCGAAAGATTTTAATTTTCATATTTTCTTTCTAAAATTTTTTTTTCTTACATTACATGGAAATATTTTAGAACAAATATTTCGTATGTTATTAAGGGGATGCTGAAGATGAAAGCTTTACCGACAAAATACTGACATTTTTCTACAAAGTTTACGTCGTATTGGTTACACAGAATTACAAATGCTTTTACGTAATGAAAGTACGTGCAAAAATAAATAGGAGCATTGTTCGATATGTGATGAGAACGAAGAAAAAATTTTTAATGTAAAATCTCAAGCTGTTAGTTAGCGTAATATTTACCTAATCCAAAAGTTTCACAGCTTATATACAGGGTGAGCCATTTTAATCGACGCATCCAAATTATTCCTAAAATACGCCAGCTACAACAAAATGGTTAAGACAAGAATTGTAGAGGACAACGGGGGTCATTTTACCGTGCTAATAATTTTGATCTTCAGATCGATTTTTAAGGTCATTCGAAGGTCAAAGTCATTTTTTAAAATTAGAACCCCTATTTTTGACACCGGATTCGAAAAGAGCAGAAAATTTTACGTTAAAAATGATATTTAGATTTTTTTTTTCTGAGTCCAAGAAGGTCAAATCAAGAACTTGTTAATTCAATACTTTTAGCGTTACCCGGAAACAACGATGTGGATATAATAAGTTCTGTTTCTTTTGGGGTGCTTGATTATCGTGAGTCCCCTTGCCTCTCACCGTAACTGCAATTTATCATGATTATAAAGATGTTGTTTTTGTTCAACGGACTGCAACAAAGGAAAATGTAATGGAACGAATTCGTAGAGCTTGCGCAGCCATTCCTAGAGACACTTTGTTTTCAACAGTGAGAAATTTTGAACGACGTTTAAATTTGTGCCTTGAAGCAAACGGAGGCAACTTTGAACAGTTACTTCGTGGATAATTATGATAAATTGCAGTTATGGTGAATGACCTTGAAAATCGATCTGAAGATCAAAATTATTAGCACGCTAAAATGATCCCCGTTGTCCTCTACTTCTTGTAATTCTTGTCTTAACCATTTTTTTGTAGCTGGCGTATTTTAGGAGCAATTTGGATCCGTCGATTAAAATGGCTCACCCTGTATATTGAAAGTGTGGATGCCCCAAACAGAAAAATTTTGAAGAATATTGCTCTAATAGTGAAATATTAATGGCACATAAGGAGCTAGCACGGATGTCTTAGTGCTATTAAATACTAATATAATTTTAATATTAATATGATTGAGATTTAATATTAAATGGGATTTTAATTAAAATATATATTTAAATTTGGGACTCAAGGATCGGTCTAAGTATGGAAGGTTGATTCTCCACGTACGTTAGTCGAAGAGAAAATTTCGATACGTGCGTTTGACATACTGGACATTTTTATCCTCCCACAATCATATTAATATTAAAATTATATTAGTATTTAATAGCACTAAGACATCCGTGCTAGCTCCTTAGGTGCCATTAATATTTCACTATTAGTTAACTCTATAAAGGAGCGTTCTATTATTTCGGTTTTTTAATATTGCTCTACTTTCGCATCTGCATTTGGAAGCTTAAAAATATCGAAAAAGTTTGCAGAAAGATTCCCACACATATATGGTTAGGTTTTCCCTTGAATATGGTAAAACAAAGCAACATACATTCATGTAAGTCCTGTATATACAAGAAATACGAAAAGGGTAGCGTGATTATGTTAGTGACGATCGTCTCTGCATTATCGACATTGTTCGAGTTCGTCATCCTCCACTTCGACTCCAGCATCCCCTTAATACATTACCAATATATTTAAATAAAATATACTTTGATCAGCAGGATCAATATATTCCCTTCAGAGTAACATTGCTCACAGAGAAACGTTTCGCGGCAGGTCGTCTGCATTGAAATAAATTGAGATATCTCTGCCGGATGAGGTTAATGAGAAATTCGCTCGTACCTCGAGAAATTCAGTTGTTCCTTTGGAGGCTGCGGTAACGCGCAGCGGCGCGGTTTGTGTCTGGCACAAAGCGAAGCGTTCGACAACGTAGCGGGACTGATTGTTCGCCGCCAGTAAAACTATTCATTCTTTAAGCGGCTTATTGAAAATGTTCCCAAGGCCGCATCGTCCTTTTGGGTGACTCCGAAACGAGCTACGGCAGCAAGATGGGCTCCGGACTGGTGGCGTTCAGCGCGTCCCGAAAAGCTGTGGAGGGTGCCGCCGAGGCGTTAAAAAGCGAATTACATTCCTCGGGTGTCGACGTCGTGCTTTTGAAACCGCCGCCCGTGAATCCCCTCGTTCTTTATGCATCACCCGTTCTTAAGACGTAAGACCCTACCAAGTATCAGTTTATGACGGCTTGATGTTTTGTGCGCTAACAAAAGTGTTAAGCCGACAACAGGCATCGCGCCCGATTACAACCGAAAGTTTTCCAAGTGCTTCATTACCGTTTTGAAACTCGCTCACTCCCCCGCGCGATTCCCGTTAGCGGAATTAATTACAATTTTAGATTTTGCATTGTCACGAGATAGCTTATTTCTCAGCTGTCTTACTTCTGGAAACATAATTATGAAAAAAAGACCGATAAAAGTCCGACTCGCAGATGTTAATGCGCACACAAGGCAGATCGGGGCAAGATACTGCACTTTTCCAAATTTCAAAGTTATTACTTTTTAGACAACTAATTGTTGCGATGGACTGTACAGATATGATAAAGACAACATTTTTCTATATTTTTAAGGTAGCAATGATCTGGCAAACCGTATATATTCTATAATAATGAAAACACCCTGCAATATAGCAATCTTGCTCTGATATCGAGTCAAGTTGGCTAGTAATTTAGAGTAAGCAGATCACATGTAAAATACGTATCTTTAGCAAAAATTTAATATAGTTTTCGAGTAATTACTAAACAGTTATGTTAATTTTTGTGTATTTGTGTAATTGAATAGTAAAGTTACTTCGGATTCCAATCACGATATAATGTTTTTTCTGCAGTTAAGGGAAATCGGATTTAAATAGCCTCGAAGTATATGTTCGTGCGTTTTTCAATATTTATCTTGAGAGGAACAATGAATATAAAATTGCAAAATGGTCCTTTTAGAACATATTTTTTTCTAAATTTCATTAAACCCTAGATAATTTTGCAATTAAAAAATAGAATAAATGTTAAATATGTATAAAAGGTTACATATCATCGATGTTATTGAAATTGATGTATATTGTAGAAATGATAGAAATGATTTACAAAAAGAACCAGGTAGGGAACGACACTGACTGTTGAGATATAACAAAATGAAATTTAATATTTTGATACTTTTCTAATTGTAATTTTAGACAGTACAAAGTTTACTTCTACCTAAATATGAACTTTAGTATCAAAACAAAAAATGTTAAAAATACATTTTTGGAAAAATGGGAAGCTTTGCCCTCATCTCTCTACAAATCTAACCTAATCTAAACCTAAAGTATCGTTAAAATACGTGCATAAATGTACATCTGTTAATAACTAACATAACGCTCATATATTCAATAAAAACTTATTAATTTATTATTATCCTCAGCAAGATTTAGAAAGTTGTGTTATATGTTGAAAGCTATTAATAAACTGTGAGAAATAGACAAAACCAATTGCTGAAATAATATCCACTATGGAGTCAAATAATATAAATAAAATAAAGAAAAAGTTAGAAGATCTAGTTAGAAGATGCCAAACAAATTAGTATAACATATACATACTTCATTGTTCCTAAAGCAACATATTTTACGAACACCATTAAAATTATCAAACTTTAATTTGTTATATATTCTAAGCTAATGTTGTTATCCACTTAGTTCTTTTTGTAAATCACTTCTATCATCTCTAAAATATATATATAAATTTCAACAAAATTAGTAAGCTGCAATCTTTTATGCATATTTACCGAACAAATTGATTTAGTAATAGTAAAATAAATTTTCGTGCCTCTCAAAATTTTATATTAATATTCTCCATTGTGAGTAAATAAAATTAAACGGTATGTTTGATGTTAGAGTTCTACTAGAGCTAGAATAAAGTTTCTTGCAAATGTATACGGATAATAAAAACAGTTTTCATTCATAAAATGATTGAAATGAAGTATTTGGACGGACGAGGTAAAATTGGTTCATAATTAAGAAACAGCAGGAACGATTTTAGATTTTTATTTACATGAGCATAAGGTCAACTTCACTTTGTCCGTCCATATGTTCAACTTCAATAATTTTAAAAATAAAAATTGCTTTTTACTCGGAACAGTGCATCATACATTTGCAGGCAATTTTATTCTAATTAATATTTTATTTAGTTAATGGAGAATATTAATTCCAAATTTCGAGATGTTCAAATTCGGTAACTTCTAAATCAGTTTTATTCTACTTTTTTACTATAATATTATTTTGATTTTATCAAAGCTCAGGAAAAAATTACTTATGTACTAAAAGGAACGTTTTATAACCTTGTTTCTACTTTTCCTCTTACAACAAATACAAAAGCAAAGAGTATAGTGGCCAACATAACCCAACTAACAAGACTAACTAGATCCCTGTCTCCCTTGCTACTAAAAGCGGTCGAACACCGAGCATACCGTATAGATTGTGTGTTAACGGAGTTAGGCTGCTAGGATTAAAGATGACAGGGTCCCAACTCTGCTCGTGATCAACTCGGTTGTTATCAGCAATGTTTAATTATTTGCAGAGTGGACGTGGAGTCTGGCGTAACGGCCTCGGAAGGGACGTGGACTGCGCCGTTATCGATTCATTCTGTGCAGAACGCTCTCATCCCTGCGATTACAACGTCGTGTCCTCTGAACGCGTACGATATGTCCGTCAAACCCAGGATCTTCTGCCGATAATTTTGTCTATAACGCATGAATAGGTGAAAATATGCAAGATGTAGCACCGTTCGCGTGCGAGCTCCTCGAGTCGACGCGACATATGTTAAAAGGGGACAATGGAGCACGGGAAATACGGTATACGTGTATTGCGACGTCACTTACGTTGACGCGCGTCATCCGGCATGCCCTAAGGCGTCATAATCTGGATTCTTTTCTACGTGGTTATACGACGAGCAGTGCTTTCTGCGTGAACGAGTATTGTCGTCCTTTCACTTGCGCTTGCTCCAAGTGACATCGGCTTGGAATTTTCATCTTTGTCTCGTATTTTCCATGTATTCTCTGTTGTAAGATTTCGTTACATCTCTCGTATCGTTTAATGAATCGTTTAAGGAAACGCTTAATGAAACAGCCAGTAATCTTTATCGCTAATGTTGCGGGTTAGTGATTGGAAAGTGTCGCACTTTCTATTCCTCTTCCTTCTAATATGAAGACGACTTAATACGATTTATGACATCTGTTCAATAAGCAACTGTCATCTCGTATAACTTTAAACTCTTCTAATGGGATTCTTATTACTACGACGATGTATTTGATCGTGTTGCAATTTTATGAAAGTCACTTTTAAGGGAGCGAAATGGAAAATATCGTTACACATGAAAGAGAAAGAAAGCTTTGGTGAAGATGTATGTAAAATCGGAAATGTATTTTCTGTACTTGTATGTGTGTATGTATATAAATAATGTACTAAATCTATTATATATAATATATAATTACGAATACATCAATATAATATTTTGTGAAAATTGCTTTTGTATGTTTTTGTATATAAAACATAATTGCAATATGAGATTTTGCAGATAAATTAATTTTTATGGAAATAGTAGATTTATCAATTACATAATATGCAAGAAACTGTTATATTGAGTTGTATTAATAATTAATGTGTATACAATATGTCCTTTATGGTTATGTGTAACATCAATACATTTTATGTATATACTTTGTGGAGATATGTATGAAAAATATATACGAAGTAATATATAATAATTCTTTACAATAATATTCTATTTCTTTTTAATTTATTGGATCGTTTGTTGGTAGTGGAGATACTTAAATATGATTGTGTTGTTGTGTAACTAACCTGTTCGTATTACTTTTAGTGTAAAGATAATCGTTTTTATACAACAATGTTAACTTGTTCTCTTTCTACATAAAAGCTGTTGCACTACCAGTTGTAAAAATGTATAACTTAAAAATGCAAATTGTTACCTAACTGCAAATTATATTTACTTTGTTAAGTGATAATTATCAACGCCTCGCTAGACTGATATACATAAACTTTACAGTAACTTTAAGGGCTGATTTTTTCAACTTCTTGGTAATTAACAGTTAAATCATATATATATCTTTGTCAAATTTGAAGGAGAAGCAAAGGTAAATATATGATTTACCTGTTAGTTAACTTACCAAGAGGTTGAAAAAATCAGTATATTAAGTTACTAAATTCAGCAACATTTCGAGTTCCTTATGACTAATAAGACTTCAGATTTATCATATAATATGACAAGATAGGAAAGATAGAAATATAAAAAGAAAAGAATATTAAAATTTGCTCAAAACAATATGTCATGTTGAATGTAATATGAAAATCTAAATGTAACTTTTATATGTTGTTGCGTCAATACAATAAGGAATTTACATTATTGTGTAAATTTAATACTTAATTCAATACACGATATGTTTATTTCATAAATGTCATTAAAAGAATTATAAAATTCCCATCATCGATTGTCTCACGTCGTGATCATCATGAAAATTGATCTTTTAGCTGTTTTTAAATTGAGAGTTTACTTCATAAAATGAAAGTGGAGAGTGATTAGTTTATCGTTTCTCGGCTGTATATGTATTTTGTGTACGAATAATTTTGTAAATTAAAACAGAATGCTTCTTGTGTAAGCACTTTACGCATTGAATATCCGTACGACGCGCTTGATTCTTGCAAACTACACAACCATGCCGATCGTCATTGCACGTATTGATGATCAAATTTCTTGCATTAAATGCCATTTGATCCGTACATTTTGCAGGTGTTAGCCGATTTTATAATCGGCCCCACGGTCGTAATTATTCCGTTCGCGATACACAACTGGTAGTAATTAGAAACTGCATATATTACCTTTCGCGCCGCTGGTAGTAATTTCCATCACGAGTTTCACGGGTAACTCACCAGACCGCATCGTGAATAATTAATTTGTATGTAACTTGGCGCGCAATGCGAATAATAAAATTCCGAAGTAAGATTAACGCGCTGTATAATGTTCTATGCATACACATCAGACGCGAGTAATATCACTCGTTATTGTGTTGCCGTGATTACCGCGCTGAAATCGCGTCCGTCGCTTCCGAGTTTTGCGCAGGGTTTGGGAAACGATGTCGATGGAAAATTGCGCGGAACAAGAACGGGGGGATCGAGAAATTCGCTCGCGCGCGCTTTCTCCCTGCTACCGTCGAGAGAGCGGATAAAAATGCAACTGTGATTGTGGACCGACTGCGACTGTGATTGCGTTACCTTTACGACGATATGGATGAAAAACGCTGATTGACTATTTCGGCAATTGGCACGTAATGAACAGAGCAGTTTCACAAGGCGCTCGTCGAAGTGGCTGAGTGTTTCACGAGGGACCAAAAAATATTTATCACAATACCACTACTAGCATCACTACCGAGCGAAATATTCATAGAGTGCACATCTATCGAAAATAAATGTATAACAGTGTGTCTAATCATGCGATATTAATATAAACTATGTTTCACTTAACATTTATGTCGATGAGTGGAATGTATAGATGTAATTTTTAGATAACGTACGATTTTTATATGTTGGATATGTTTTTAAAGGCATTTTATGCGCAATTTTTTGTGCAGTTTTTATTACTTACATTATTATATATATAATTCATGGAGCATTATAGAATTAGTGATTCATAAATGAAAATCTACACGTTAATTGAATTGCATGTTAATGTATCGTGTTAATGCATCGAGAATACATGCTCGGTAAACACCATGTCTTTCATTATTTCGCTCTCAGAGAGATCGATTATGTTTCGTTACAGACACGCCAATTATTTCTCAAATTCGCGAGTGACTGATTGGTCACTTCAATCAGAAATTATTGGCAGGTTCATTAATAATCATACCCGAGATTCATTGCCCTGACAAAAGGTATTGTTGTTAATCATTACGTTAGAGCATGTATTTGACATACAATCTCGTTGATAGATTACAATTCCACCAATCCCGGATATATCACACGAGTGCACGCCAGCCGGAAACGCAATAAATTCTCAATAAACTGTATTGCTATGCTGGTATCCGGCTATTCAACTGACATATTGACAGCCGTTTGTTTTGCTGCCTACAATCTCTATTTTATCTCTTATCAATTTTAGGGTTCTGAAATTTCTATAATCCTTTCTTCTCTTTCTTCTATTAAACCTCAAATCGACATAGTCCTGTTGAAATAATTGATAAATTATATTAATTATAAATATATTGATCATAAATATATTGATTTGCATTATAAAACTATATTGATCAATTATATTAATTATAAACGATTATATTATATATGATTGAAAACTGTAAGAGTTACAAATTTATTTCCATTGAGGTTTATTATCCCTAGAACTTAAAACATTGATAAAATTTTTCAAAACCGGATCAATTTTTCAAACGTTATCATTCTTGAAAACATGTGTTTTGTTTTTTTCATTATAATTTTTTTATCAAATTGCAAAAAATTAAGAGATTTATATTTCTTGATATTTTCTACATTATTTAAAAAAGAAAATAAACTTATAGACTATTATTGTAACACTTAGAAATGGTGGAATAGTCTACATAACACAACGTCAATATGTTAAATTAACATACGGACATGTTACAAATTTCTACATAGATAAATTTCGATACAAACATAATCTGTTTCTACCGTGTAAAGTTTTATATATGTTTATGCAAGATACAACTTTACGATTAAATATCTCGGAGGCGATACAGCACAGTTTATTGAAGTTTCTGTTACACATTGCTAGTTCGATTAACTTTTTAATCATATATATATAGATTTCTTTTACACTTACAAGTAAACTTACTCAAGTGTTACACTTCGATTTTAATAATGCTTTTTATATGCTGTAGTCTAAATCTAAATAAGAGACACATATTGTTTTATACGTGCTTATACGGCCGATAAGAGGGTGAAACACCCTCTTGAAAAAAATCGATTTTAATATTTCCGAGCGAATATTATCGGAACAGTAAATAATACAAAAAAAAAAGTTTCAAAGAAAAGTTTCATGGGTTTTAATGAGCTTTATTACAATGCACTCAGATTTTATAAAATTAAGGAGGAAAAAAAGATTTCGAAAAAAATATTTTCGAAAAATTTGAGTACATTGTTATAAAGCTCATTAAAACCCATAAAACTTTTATTTGAAACTTTTTTATTATTCCCATAATATTCGCATAGAAATGATAAAACCGATTTCTTTCAAGAAAGAGTTTCACCCTTTTCAGCGACTAAATAGGCGCGTATAAAACAATGTGTGTCTCTTATTTAGACCTAGACTACAGCATATTAAAAGGTTATCAAAATCGAAGTGTAACACTTGGGTAGGTTTACTTGTTAGTCAAACACCGAAACTTCCCTAAATCATCAAATTCTTCTTCGACGTGGAAAAATCACAAGTTCGTTTAAACAAGAATATTCTTGCGAATATATTTGCTTTGTTCCAATCGTTTGAAAAAATAACTTGCGCAACACACCTTTGCGAATTTATACTTCCACGTTTTTTATCCAGCTTTGCACTATCCACATAAAAAGTTGATAGGTCAAGCTGAAAGGTGTTATAGAAACAAATGATTGTACAATGTATATCTATTTCCTTGGTATTTTACGTCTCCGGTTGTAAAAGCGTGATGCCTATTCGTGTCTGTCAGCGACGAAGCTCGGGGTCGTACCGTAGTTGTTTCGAAGAATTATTATCATTTCTACGACCTGACCGGTCACACCTCTTACTGTGCGGTATCAGGACCAACCACAGCGTACGACAAACGAATTAATGGTTAAAAGGGACGTTTTTGCCAGTGACCGTCGCTATAAAACGATCTCGCTCCTTTGGTCCTGGAAGCAGTCCATTGGCGGTTTTCGTAAAGGAAGAAACATGGCCTTTGTGAAGGTAAACTAAAGTCGATAGTACAGTATTCTATACTGTAAGTTAATACTCCGCGAGCCGCAGGCACGTATAGAACATATTACTATGGCGCTTTGATGCAACGGAAATTCTCGCGTTATAACAGGCCGGTCGAAAGCATCCACGCGTCGCTTATAATTACGTATTCTTACCAGCAAAACAGTGGAAGATGTTGCGTCTTTTGTGAGCGCGCATTACGCCGCTAACGTTGCAATAATTACGGAAAATTTTACTGTGAAAACCATATCGCGCAGAGGAATTTTTTTAACGAAATTAAATCATTATAACGAACGTAGCGAGAATAGAATATTCCAATGCCGTTACTAAAATCGCGATTGCTGATTATAAATTCAAACATTTGATGATAATTGTGTTAAAATTATATTACATAGCAATTTCAATACTGCATTAACTATAATTATGAAAAGTATAATAACGTTAATGTTAAACTAATAATTATAATCCTTGAATAATAATAATTATAATCCTTGAATAATTTCTGGAACATTTTAAACGCGTAGCACACTTTGAAATCAAGCCGCAAAGCATATTGCCCTAATTAAGATAGCTAGCTTTGTGTGAATATAATAATTACATATTTTTAATTAAAGCCTTCAATACCTTTGTATCGTTAACGTTTACAGAACGGTGAGTAATTTTCTTTGAGGTAAAGATCAGCCACCGGGGTGACTTAAGAAAGCACCATGCTGCGGTCGTTTTAAAGGAAAAGGGGCTGCACAGTGCTATATCAATCTTTATCAAACTTTCTATTTACGAAACTATGTAACGCAGATTTATTGACCTCTAAACCTTTGGTTTACCTTTAGCTAAGTCTGCTTTACGTTTCTGTTTCACGGGTCTCGAATAAATTATACATTCGAGACGTCGCGGAAAAGCGAGAGAAACGTGATGTAAACATCGAAGATATTCCCAGTCTGATCAAATCGTGCCAAGACTACTGTCTCGAAGTAGCAGCAAAGTAGACTCACCCGCGAAAATGATCGGAGTTCTCTTTCTCTTTGATATCCAATTCGCAATAAGTGGATGGACATTAACTTTTCACGACCTGCCGCGCGCGTGGCAAAGGACCACACACCTATAACGCGAAGAATAACACGAAGGGCTCAGCGTTTTTACCTGGCCGCGGGCGAAGACGCGAACGGTCCCTGCAGTCTCCCGCACGGCGGATCGATCCAATTTCAAGTTTCGCCGATCTCGTCGACCGAAGGGCGGATCGCGGCTCCCATAAAACGAATCGTCGGTGAGCCACGGCGCTGAACAAAGTATTACACAGTCGTGACCGTAAAGTACGAGAGCAGCGTGTTTCGGAGGTCTTTATGCGAGCGGTAAAAGCGTCTCGGCGCGGCCGCTCTGGCGCACATATTCGGTCAAAGAGAATAATGACCGGTCTGTTTTTCGGCAATTTTCTCGTACACACGCGCCGGCGCGCCCGCAACGTCCCGATGAAAATGAATTCTGCGCTGGGCGAAGGAGAGGAGGGAGGGAGGGAGGGAGAAGGCGGCTCCCTTCGATTAAATTTAAGGGATTAACTTTTCCAATTATTCGCGCACTGTTACCAATTTACCTTTAACAACGAACGGTACTTTCGCGATGGGCGTTGTCGGCCTGCTTACACGACACTCGAATGACCCTCCTCGCTTCGCAGGGATTGATTGTCTGCGTCGTCTTCGTCGCCGTCGTTGTTAAGGGCTTCCCCAGGATGTACGAGGAAGACGCGATGGGTGAGTGTCTCTCGCTTAATTTATGGACTCGGCCAGCGGGAGGGGCAATTACACGCCGGCGAAAGAAATATTCATTCCGCGTTTAACATGAAGTTCTCCGCGCTCCTTAAATATTTAACAGCGTCATGTATATTTTTCGTATAAATACTGATTCGCGCGATATTAACTTTATATTTTCGCACAGCTCAGAAATAATACTTGAAATTGAGCGATATCCTTTCCACGGTAATCGCTCGAAAAATTGGAGAATACAATTTCACAGGACATTGCCCGTAGATGATGGTAACGTCGAGGAACGGGCGGCCGCAGATGTAGATCGCAACGGACATGCCGGGGCTCATCATCACGTGTACTCGTTTCATCATTTTTCCGGACCAGTGATTGGTCATCATGAGGAGATAACGTGGAAAGATAAGCACGGGCATCATCATCACGACTACAAGTCCCATCCTAAGTATAAATATTCGTACGGCGTGGACGATCACCACACTAAGGACCATCACGGACAAAAAGAGCATCGCGATGGTGAGTATATTTCAATACACGGGATAAAACAATTCCATTCGTGTAATTGAATTTTCCATAGCTGGCTAAGAATAGAGATTAAATGCAAAACTCGATTGTTGTCAGTCATTACGACTAAGTTTTAACAGCACATACAATCACTTGCATTAATATTCGGACATTATTCTTCTTGAAAAAGTATTAATTGCTACACAATTCTTGTTGGAAAAAGAGAGAGAGAGGAGTTCACGATGTTAAATAAAGTCTTAAAATAAATTAGGGCATTCAGTAGTTCTCAAAACATAAATTTTATTTATTTAATTAATAAAGTTTTCGACATATTTAATAGTAGTTTTCGATAATTTAACAGTAGATAACATTATACTTATAATTCTAATATATTGTAAATATATCCAGACATTAATGTGCTTTATTAGTTTTGTTATGCTTATTTGTTATGCTTATTTAGTTTTGTAATTCTGAAAAGTCGTCTAGACCATTCTCTAAGCTTGTTTGTAAACACACAAGATGTATGATTTATATCGGTGAACTAGTCTCATTTGAAAATACATACAAATTATATAGATTAACGGTGAAAATGAGACATAAAGACAAAAATAGTTCATTTAATCAGCTTGTTATTTATCATATGAAAAAGGCATATCATACCGAGGAAACAGTATTTTATTAAGTCTGAATATGAGCACAGTAGTAGATATTATTGAATAGAAAAAGATGTGTTCATAAAAATAACATTAAATCAATATCTCAAAAAAGAAAATTACGAGACCTACGAGACAAATATAAAATTGTTAGACAAATAAAAGAAAATCTTGAGTTATATGCTCCAAAATTAACGGAATTATTTGAAGAAATTAACAAGAAAGTATAATACAGTTTGTCGAGCGTTGAAAGAAAGTGGTTATAACGCTGAAGTTGCTCGTAAAAAGCCATTCATAAACGAGGTAAATCGGAAAAAAGATTAATTTTCGCCAAAGAATTTACTTCTAAGGAGCAAGCCGAATAAGGAGCTGGTGGAATGATTTTTTTTCCGTATAACGATTACAACGCTGTGATACTCGCGAATTTGAATATTTTCTTTATTAACACTTAACACTTTAGAATTTATACTTTTTAGTCATTAATATCACTTACAATATTATCCCGTTACGTTGTATGCAAACTGTACGTTAAATTCTCTTTAACTTCTACTATAATACTTTTCGATATTTTTGTCAATTGATATTTCTGAATGTTAGTGACAATATTAATTTAAATACTGATATATATTTTCCCCTTAACATTATGTATAACCTCGATCTCACATATTGATACTGAGGTTGGCATAAAGTATCGATGTAGCAACCGCAGGTGTACCGCATAACATTGATCCAGAACCAGCAAGGGAGCGCAACGCAACTCGATCTCACCCTCTTAATTAGAATCTCGAAGTAATTGGATACCTGGCCGTGCTCTTAATTAGTATTAGGAAGAAGAACAAGTTTGTTGCATGGCCTGTTTTGCGGTCTATTGAGTACAGCCGTCTCACTTTTCCGGCACATTCCGCAAAAATGCGCGAATCCCTTCACGATTGCTCGTATCCGCGCGCTCCTGTTAAATTTAATTGTGAATGATACAAGAAAGAATGAGAAAGAGGAGGTGGGAGAGAATGAGAGTTTATTACGTTTATTTCGTTGGCAAGCTCGGTAGCAAATCGAGCGAGTGGAACGCAGAGCTTACGGCGAAGCTAACCCGATACGGCGTACGCGGAAAACGTCTGTGTTAACGTCTGCGTAAATGCGAGTTTAATTGAAAGATGCAGGCACACAAGTTTCTATTATATCTTCATCCGATAAGAATACTATTTTTACGTCTTGCACAAGAAATAGCACTTAAGAGCGCGCTTGGTAAATATAAAAGTAATTTTGTATAATTCCATGTGAGAAAAAAACTAGGAGTCAGTAATGACATTTGATCTACAGAGTGTCCGATAACTCACGGAGTAGCCGTGGTATACATGTATATTAGGTCAAAATAAATAAAAAGTTCCTCTATTATTTTGCAAATAAGCACGTAAAATTTTGAGTTATTAATCCAAGAAGATTCATAAATAATCATGCGCCATATGGTAAATGAGCTGTGATGGCAACGTTTGCCGTTGTATGCTTGTATATTAGATCAAACTGAACAAAAAAGTTCTCTACCATTTTGCAAATAATCACGTAGATATTTAGTTATTAATTAAAGAAGATTAGTGCATTACTGCGCACAACTACACAGAGAGAACGATTTAGTTGAATCAAGTAAACACTTCTTTGGAATAGACCAAACGAATTTTTTGATTGATCAAACAAAATTTTGTTTGACGCAACAAAAATATTTATTTGCGGCTTAGTTCCAAAGAAATATTTTTGTCAACCAAATAATTTGAACTATTTCAAGGAAACATTTACTTGATTCAATAAATCGTTTTCTCTGTATATATTCTAATCTTTAATTAATAACTAAACATTTACAAAATTAATTATTTATAAAATAGTAGAGGACGTTTTTTGTTCAGTTTGAAGTAATATATAAGCATACAGTAGTAGAAGTCGCCATCACGTCTCGTCTATCATATGGTGCATGATGATTCACGAATCTTCTTTGATTAATAACTCATAATTTTATGTTGTTCACAAAATGATAGGGGAATTTCTTATTCAGCCTACGTGTTGACCTAATCTACCTGTACATCGCGGCTCCTCTGTGAGTTACCGAACATCCTGTACGAGCAAAAATATATCTAGTAGAGAAGATTTCAAGACTAGATAGTAATGACTAGATAAGTTTTCTAGCCAGTCACTAGCTCGTGACTGGTTAAACATTCTTATTCGGTCTTTTGAATGTCAGGATAGTTTAGTAACTAACCAATTACATAAACAGTGATTAGACAAATAAGATTATACAGTAACGAAATAGAAAATCATCGGTAACTCCTGAATAGAAACTGGACGTCAGAACTGTCTAGTATTTACACCAATTACATAAACAGTGACTAGACGAAAAGGATTACACAGTAACGAGATAAAAAATTATCGGTATATCCTGAGTAGAGATTGGACGTCAGAACTGTCGAGTAGCTATCATTTACATAGACAGTGCTTAGACAATAAAGATTACACAATAACAAGATAGAAAATCATTGATAAATCCTGAATAGAAATTGGATATCAGAACTGTCTACCCACTAAATAGTAAATTTATGTATAGATATTGACGATGTAATACAAATTTACTATCTAGTGGATCGACATCTAATTTCCATTTTAGATTTATAGTACATTACTGGATTTACAGTACTGCTACTAGACAGTTACTAAACAACGTTTGATATTCAATTTCTATTCAGGATTTACCGAATCTTCCATCTCGTCACTGTGTAATTTTTTTCATCTAGATATTAGAGATAAAACGGCTATGAGTAAACCATATGTAGCTAATATAAAACGTTTATTACCGACTATAGTAGTGGTCTAGCAGGTAAAGTGCCAGACTCAAGAGCCAGAGGTTCAAGTACCGAAGTTATTAAAATGAATTTTTCCAATAGAATGGAAATAATACGTAATGAAGAAGAATTACAGGAAAGCACCAAATTCCATTGGATCACCTCTCCTAAGAGAAAGAGAGAGAGAGAGAGATAAAAACTCTAATTAAAAAAACCTATCTAGCCACTAGACATCCATGATACAGAAATTCTGAGATAAGAAAACTATTTAAAGATTATTAGGTACTCCTGACAGAGAAAAATAGAAATTATCGAAGAGAAATAATTTTTTCCTTTTTACTATCTACTCACTGTTTAGTGCAGGCTAAAGAGTTACAAGTTATTTTTTTATATCTAGCTACTAGCTAATTTTTCTAGTACAGCCATTAGGAGAAGTAAGCGTTATATTCTTGGCTAGTAGCTAGCAAGTACTACTAACTAGTAGCGATGTAAGATCCAACTTTTCTGTGTCATTATTAGACAATCACTAGATTCAATTTTTGCTCGGGTATATTTGGTGTGGGAATAATAATTATTATTTATTCAATCATACTGAATTTTAGGCAAACACGTCGAGGGTGAATACCACATCCATGAACCAGGTGGCAATGTCAGAAGTGTGAAGTATCACGCCGACCCTCATGGTGGATTTTACGCCGAAGTGCACAATTACGGCGGGAACGACCATTCGGGTGGTTCGCATGGTTAATAAACGTCGATAACTGGTCGATAGTTAATCTCAATATAACGAATAGCTATTGTATTGATAGGATCACTAATGAAGAAGCTAGAAATGACTGACAAAGACAACGTTGTAAGCGTGACTGCATTTTGTACAAACTCGAAATCGTAGTCCATATATGTGTTAAACGTTTATTGTCACACTTGTTAAGTATGTAGACAGTTGTATTGATATTGTTACAAGTTATTGGCCTTTCACCTTTTCAATGTTACAGTAAATAGGACTGTAATGACCTATTTTCACATGGAAAACGGAAATGTGTCTGTTGTGTATTAATAAAGGTTATTATTATGTAATTTGCAGTTTATATCAAATCTATATTAATAGCCGTTACTCGAAATTCGTCTCGAATGTCGAAATTTGAATTTAGAGATGAATGTAAATTTTTCAGTTGAATCAGAATTGCAAATATAATGTCACGTATATTATATGATTTAATTAAATAACGCAAATCTATCGTCAAATTTTAATCTGGGTATCTCAAGTGAAATAAGTTTCAAATAATTACTATTAATACGCACCTAATTTACACACAAATATCCTGTTTCTAAGTTTAAATTTTACACGGAAAAAAACATTAAACATATCATCTCAATATGCTTCTTGCAACAAAATATTGCTAAAGTGGAATGTTAAAGTGAATGAACTCCAAATATTTTGATAACGTAGAAGCGATTGTCGCAAGATTGTCAATAGAACACAATTACATCTTTTTCATCCACAATTTGTCCTTTTCATATTTCTTGTATATATAGATCTTGTATAAAGCGAGCTGCTTTGTTTTACCATATTTAGCAGAAAATTTAACCACATACATATAGAAATTTTTCTACAAATTTTTCGTATACATATATATTCTAAATTCCTAAATTTAACTGTAAAGATACAGCAATGTTCTTTGCATTTTCTTGAGCAAAACTAACACACGTTTATGTACAAGTTGCATAACTTTTGTATTAGTCAAATATTTGTGTAAACTAACAGCCAATTTTGAATCCTTTTTTTCTATTCTGTCGCATGCTGCATGAGCAATGCTCTGATTAATTCTTGCGTGTACTTTCATTGTGTAAAAGCATTTGTAATTCTGTGCAACCAATACGACGTAAACTTTGCAGAAATAAATTAATGTTTTGTTAGTAAAACTTTTCACACACACAAGAGTATATTCGCTTAATGTTATCGTCTTAATATTATGTATACAAAAAAGTTGTAGAAACCATAATATTCTGGAAGTGGTACATTGGCCTTCTTTGCTGCCTGTCCATATATATTTGTGCAGAATTTTCAGTATTGTATGACCACACCTTATAGATATTTCAAATATACAACTGAGTTTTGCAAATATTTCAAATATTACAGATACAAATATTTACAGATATTTCAAGTATAGTAATCGTTCTGTAAACTACAGTAGAGAGAGGGACAGCAATATTTTTCCAGTTGAAGCAAATATAAGTATAGATATACTAATTGTATATGACATCAGAACAGTATAGATATGTATATAATAACAGCAATTTTTACAAAGTTTACGTCGTACTGGATGCAATATCTATTTCATTTAATTTCACATAAACATTTTTCTAACCGTAGAGAATGTGACTGGAGCAATTATAGCAGTTGTCTCCGTATACCCTGTTTAATTCCTTCACTTTAATAATAATACGTAAGTTCTGATGTGTTTAATAATCAAAATTGTATAAATGTGGGGAAGTCGAGACCCGCTTCCTCATCCTCAACGCAAACCTTTCTCCTGAATTCACTCCTTATTTTACCGCAGTCACGTGATCCCGCTTCATCAAAATGAGTGGGACTGCTTGCTTGGTTTCTGCTGACCGGATGCAGCGAATTGGTCGATCGCTCTCATCAGCACACCGCAACATGTTTTTATCCAATCACGTTCTCAAGCTATCGCGCGCGCACCTTCGACTTCTCGAGTCAGCAACGCGACGGACCGTAGTGGTCCCGACTGTCGAAAAGCGGAGGAAGCGCGAAATTCCCGGCAGCGGGTAAGCGATGGCGAGGCCGGGAGAAAGGGACGAGCCGAAATTTCGCACTCGCTCGTCGAACAATCGCGGCAAACGGGATTGGTCGCTCTATAAGGAGATCGGTTGGTCATTGTGTTACTGACCTGGACCCTGCCAATTTTGTTGCCAATTTCGTTGCCAATTTCGTTGCCAATCTCGTCGCCAGTTTCTAACGCGGATAATTGCATCGCGCAAACGCTCCGACAATTTCTATTAAGTTCTCTTAGCGGAGGCTTTAGTTGTGGGTATGTGTGTGTATGTGTGAATGTGTGTGAATGGGTGAGCCTTCGTGGAGATAGAAACGCTGAATTTCCTCGAGTAAACTACCAGAGCTGACTGGTGGAATAATATTGGCAAGTTAGTAGTCGTTGCCCTTGATTTTGTCCGATGACCGGCTGGATCGTTATCGCAGCTATCATTTATATCGAAAGATAAGCCAAGCGATATATTGTAAGCGATTGTGAAAGCTTTTGTGCGAAGTGTGTACATTTCAATTGCATGCAAGGAAAATTCACCTTAATCTGATTAGTAGTCGTTACTTGAAACTTGGCTTACTCTGACCTGTATTTAGATTCTCATTATTTTCATTATTGTTACCAAGAGGGATGTAAACTCCAGAACCTATAGCCACTTTGACCTAATAGATCTTTTGTAACTTTTCTCTTACTAATTCTTTAGAGTAAATTCAATTCAGCTATTAATAAACTTTAAGATAACTATAGGGGAACATCTTCCTTAATTGGTCATGCGTTGTAATCGCCATTCCAACGCATGTGTTATGCGTTGGCAGGCTGCAGAACACCGACATAATATATGTTCTGCCGTTTTAGACTCTTCTGCACAGAGTCGACATAGATAATCCTCTGTTTTACTAATCTTTTCTAGATAATATTTGAGGGGACAGTGTCCTGCCATAAATCCAATAAGCACTGTAATCTCCCTTTTGCTGGGGTTGAGGGTTGAGGGTTGAGGATTCTTTCCTTTATCCTTTTTGTCTAAGCTAATAAAGATTTTGGCATGTTTGTGGCCAAAGAGTAATTGATGTATTGCTAGAATTTTCCTTTTCCTCTTTTCTCTCATTACTTAATATTTCTTTTGACGTGCCTTTTGAAGAGACTACGTACAAATTCTGGTCAAATAAGATATTTAGATTTAATTCTGAGTTTAATGTGAGTTTTTCAGTTAAATCGCGATTAATATCGTATAAAATGTACTAAAAGTGAAGGGTAGTTAAGATGAAACATGCAAAATAGAACATCTTAATTTTTCTTCTATAATAAAAATCGTACACTCCATATCAGAAGGCTCTCTTAAAGATATTTCGAAAAATGTTCTATCTTTACTCTTACCCTGAATGGGAAGATTATTGGATTAAATAAACAAGTCAAGTACTCTTAGGCCCTTATTCAGACTAAACATTAGCTTGGTGTCTACATCTAGAAAAGGTACAACAGTTATCCCGGTCATTCAGATTTGTGGAAATTGCTAGATGAAACATGCAGTTTAAAACCCAAACTTTTCTTTTTCTACACTACCGTAGTAAGACTAAGAATTATCTACGTAACCCTAATATAGTGATCAAAAACGAACAGAGCATGACACAACTTAAATTACAAGTATAACGGATTGCCTGTTTTTGTGTTTCTGTGGGATCTATGTCCTACTGAGGTTGAAGAGGTTCTAATTGACCTGCTGCATATTTCTCTATGTAGAGAGAGAGAGAGAGAAAGAGAGAAAGAGAGAGAAGCTATAAATATAAATCGGAGAACTTTAAAGGACACCACACACTTAAAGATCCTAAAGCTCCTGCTGAGAGAGTGGCTTATAAACTGTTCAACAGATGAGATGTCAACACAGCTCAATTTTAAATAACCCTTCGATGTATACTTTCCAACAATGCAGAAATTGAGTAAAGGAAGCCTCATCTTCAAAAAGAATTCACTTCAATGCTACACGGATGGCTCAAAGCTAGTAAGTAGAAACACAGGGAGGGGTATTTTCGAACCCATCTATGCGATTAAAATGCCCTTGGGCACTGATAGGATTATTTTCCAAGCAGATATTATAGCCATCGCATACTGTGCCAATTATATACAGGAAAAAAGTATGAACTGTGTGACGATCAATATGATTTTAAATAGCTAGCCAACGTCAAGATCTATACATTAAGGCCTTCTTAAAGATATTTCGAAAAATGTTCTATCTTTACTCTTACCCTGAATGGGAAGATTATTGGATTAAATAAACAAGTCAAGTACTCTTAGGCTCTTATTCAGACTATATAAGACTAAAAAACAGACTATTCAGACTATAATAAGACTAAAAAATAAGTATTGTTTTAGCACCTACTTTAGGTAGCTCATCTGCCATTTCATTACCTCATGTACTACCTCATGTCCTAGTACCTACCATAGAGAAACTTTGTTATCCCTCGCCACTTAAGGTTAGTAAGACAAGATTAATAAGATGCACCGGCTCGCAGGTATGTGGCCTTAATGTATAGATCTTGACGTTGGCTATTTAAAATCATATTGATCGTCACACATTTCATACTTTTTTCCTGTATATAATTGGCACAGTATGCGATGGCTATAATATCTGCTTGGAAAATAATCCTATCAGTGCCCAAGGGCATTTTAATCGCATAGATGGGTTCGAAAATACCCCTCCCTGTGTTTCTACTTACTAGCTTTGAGCCATCCGTGTAGCATTAAAGTAAATTTTTTTTGAAGATGAGGTTTCCTTTACTCGATTTCTGCATTGTTGGAAAGTATACATCGAAGGGTTATTTAAAATTGAGCTGTGTTGACATCTCATCTGTTGAACAGTTTATAAGCTACTCTCTCAGCAGGAGCTTTAGGATTTTTAAGTGTGTGGTGTCCTTTAAAGTTCTCCGATTTATATTTATAGCTTCTCTCTCTTTCTCTCTTTCTCTCTCTCTCTCTCTACATAGAGAAATATGCAGCAGGTCAATTAGAACCTCTTCAACCTCAGTAGGACATAGATCCCACAGAAACACAAAAACAGGCAATCCGTTATACTTGTAATTTAAGTTGTGTCATGCTCTGTTCGTTTTTGATCACTATATTAGGGTTACGTAGATAATTCTTAGTCTTACTACGGTAGTGTAGAAAAAGAAAAGTTTGGGTTGACTCCATGTTTCATCTAGCAATTTCCACAAATCTGAATGGCCGGGATAACTGTTGTACCTTTTCTAGATGTAGACACCAAGCTAATGTTTAGTCTGAATAAGGGCCTAAGAGTACTTGACTTGTTTATTTAATCCAATAATCTTCCCATTCAGGGTAAGAGTAAAGATAGAACATTTTTCGAAATATCTTTAAGAGAGCCAACTGATATGGAGTGTACGATTCTTATTATAGAAGAAAAATTAAGATGTTCTATTTTGCATATTTCATCTTAACTAGCCTTCATTTTTAGTACATTTTATACGATATTAATCGCGATTTAACTGAAAAACTCATATTAAACTCTGAATTAAATCTAAATATCTTATTTGAGGCAAGTTTCAAGTAACAACTGTAATAATAATAGCGCTCCTTATCTTGCTAAAGTCAATAAAAAGATCAACAAAAGTGCTTCGATGTCACGCAGTGCGATGCAATGCGCTGAACGTGCACGCGATCCAGCCATCTTCTACGTGCGAATGTGCGCCGCAACGCGGGTCGATGCAGCCGTTACTAAAGCAAATGGACGGATTACGAGTCGACTGCGTGAAACAACCTCTTTCTCGGGCATGGGACACCTCCAGGGACGGTTATTCCAGGCTTGACCCAGGCCGATGCACACGATCCCGTGGGACGTTCCGCAAGAGAGGATGCGTCACTGCCCGAAGCTGCACCGCGAGTGCGAGAATGCGCTTAGCTAGTCGGGAAAATTACAGACCGATTATTTCGCGGTTACCTACGCGGCCCCGAGCTCGATTTCATTTAACGGATCTCGCGTTTCGCGCCCACGCGCGTCCCTTTGCTCATCCGCACGGTCAAATTATACGAAACTAACTGCAATAGATCTCGAGAGCTTGACTTTGTTTGTAAAATACTATCGGAAATGTCAGGTGACGGCTTTTCGCAGTTATGGGGGGAAAGGTTAAATCTCTGGTATCAAGCGTGTCATGCTTCAAAGCCGATTTCATCGCGATACGTGTTACATGCGTAAAACATTTGTAACATAAATAGACGTTATTGTGCGACGCAGTTGAATGACTATAATATTGTAAAACGTTTCGCAATTGAAGTTTAATAAAAATTTTAATTTCTCTGACACAATGTGTAAATTATCAGTATCCCTTAAAATCACATAAGTTAATCATTTATTGTCTGTGACCGATGCGGCTCTTAAAGAGCTTGTTTTGTCTCTCACCAACGCGTAATAAAATTGATTATCATGATTTTAAGCACTTTATAATGATATTTAAATAAGTAGTAATGTCGTTTCTAGCGATATTATTATTTACGATAATTATTATCGTTTCCACCGTAAATATAATATACGTTAATATAATATATAACGTTAATTGATTGTGTAATATACAATGTAAAATTGATTTGAGCGATATATATGCAAAAATCGTGGCTAATGATTGATAGTATTTATTAACATACTAATCATTATCTAAATGAAAATATACAATGGAGATTAAGTAAAATTTTAGTTTCTCTGACACAACGTATAAAATGTCAATATCCTTTAAGTGCGCATAAATTATTTATTATCTGTGACTAATGCGGCTTTTAAAGGGCTTGTTTTGTCTCTCATCAACACTACCGTTCATATCACACAAATTCGCTGGTACGCGTATGGTTTGGCTTCCAATAAGTTTTCTTGAAGGTTACAAAAAATTCTTTAGTATCAACTTGCGTCTACGTTACAAGATTCATCACGGTATGACATACGCGCATACTTTTACATGTCACAGAGACAATACACGAGTGAGAGCAGTACAGGGACGAGTAAATAAGTGCGCGCGCCGGTCATCTTAGATTTTTTAAATCTTTGCTCCGACCATATTGGTCAATGAAGCGGAATTTAAATCTGAGCATTATCATAGATATCACATGTACTTGCCCTCTATTTTTATTTTCCTTAGGATGTCCCTTAGAAGGTCTTTGCTGTTTAGATATTAAGAAGTGGTTATATACATTTAAAAGACATATTATAACCATATTATTACAATATTATTATAAGACATGTAGATATATGATAAAAGAACTTAAAAGTTTATAACAAATTATAAATTTGTTTTTGTTTATAACATTGACAGCATTAATGAAACTGTGATTTTCAAACTTTCTTAAAGTATTGCTTACTTTTCATTTTCGGTTTAAATTTTCGTATTATATTTCGACTATTTAAAAGATTATTCGATCATTAAAATTTATTCAAAGATATTAAAGATGTCTTTCCTTATAAGATAAATGAAGTATTCCGTATTTTACCCGACTATTTCTTACTATCTTTTTAAAATATACCTTCAAAAAAATCAATATTGCTTTAAAATTACTATAAATAAACGAAATCTCTCCGTAAAGAACAAATTAATAAGAAAAAAAAAACACTAAGCATTATAACTAATAAAAACTAATTTCAGTTGCCTTGAATAGTTTTCCAATCACCTTCCCAAGACTTTCCTAAAGTATTACTTACTCTTTCATTTTCTTTCTTAAATGTTCATATTATATTTCGAATATTTAAAAGATTATTCGATCATTAATATTTATTCAAAGATTTAAAAAATGACTTTCCTTATAAAATAAATGAAGTATTTTGTTTTACCCGATCTATTCCTTAATATCTTTTTAAAATTTACCTTAAAAAAATCAATATAGTTTTAAAATTATTAAAATTATTAATTATTAATTTTATTATTAAATAAACGAAATCCCTCCACGCGTGTAAAGAACACATTATAAAGAAACACTTAGCATTATAACTTAATAAAAACTAATTTTAGTTTTCTTGAATAGCTTCCTAATTACAAAACAAAGCTTCTAAAAACAAAATAGTATCCTCTAATACTCAAAGTTCCTCTTTATATTATAATCAAATATGTAGAAATTATATAGAAAGGAAATTATACAAAGTTAGGTTTTCCTCAGAAGATAAGGATTCTCGATACTAAAAGTGTTCGTTTATTTTATATCTCGAGTGGCTTCATCGTCGTCGTATTCAAATATGCCGTCACGCTTTTGTATTCCGTTACGATCCTCAATAAAAGTCAACTCACCGTTTCAAGAGACTTTTGGAAAAAAGTCTTCCGTGACGCAATCAATGGAGCGAAATCGATTGTTGCTTCAGTGAAACGGCTTTCGGGCATTCACATACGTGGCGTTCACCATAACGACGTTTCATCGCACAGGACTGGTCGATTTTATGCATAGGAAAGTGATTGGTCCACAACGTTTTTGTTAGTCGCAGAAGCCGTTTCTATACGTCTGCTAAATAACGGTGGCGAAATTCCCCCCAGCAAAAATGAAGGCAAGCGCGCGCTATATAAACTCTCATCGATATCGGTAAAGTGTATCATTCGCATTTAGATATCAGTGAACATCAGAAAACATGACCACGAAGGTTAGTATCTACAAAAATGCTTCGTTACGTTGCTTCCCGATTCATCATTAATCGCCCCGATTATTGCAGACTGCAACCATCATTTCTGGTTACATAATATTTGATATACCGCAAAAATCCGTGAGTGAGAGAATAATTAACGTGATTTTCAGTAAAAGCTAAAGAGGCGTGCAGAATTTGCGCGGATTTTTATCGTGATGAAATATTCAATTCACAAGGTGTCTACACTAAGAAAAAGATATCTAAAAAAAAAAAATTTTTTTTAATTTTTTAAAAATTTAAAATTTTTTTTAAATTTTAATTGACAAATATTTATTAAATGCTATATATTTACATATTTATTTAAATCAATATTCTTTTCATTTAAATTGAGTAAACAATATTCGATTTAAATGAAGAAAAATTTGATTTAAGTAAACATGTTAATGGTACCCACTTAATAAGTATTTGTTCATTTTTTAATATTTTTTCTCTCAATGAATTAATTAATTGAATATGCAGCGCAATAATCTCGTCAGACACGCGATTACTATTAGTTTCTCGTCAAATTAATTAAAATAATTTATTTAAACGCAAAGTAAAAAGCTTCTACTTGTAATCGATCTTAGAATGGATACGTAACCATTCTAAGATAGTAAAATTTCTTCTGCGCTCCCTGTACGAAAATTTATGTAAATGACAACAATTTGTCGGCAGCTCGTCCTACTATTAGCCGTATCCGCCCTCGTAGCGATCCAAAGTGGATTGGCGGGACACGCTCACAGCTTCGCCCATTTTCACGGACCGGTCGAAGGGCACGGACACGAAATAGTTGTTCACGATAAGCACGGCCATCACGATGTGGACTACGTTGCGCATCCCAAGTACGAGTTCGCGTACGGCGTCGAGGATCATCACACCGGCGATTACCATGGACAGAAAGAACATAGAGACGGTAGAGTGAATGCCCGATCCATACACGATATGTTGCGGATAGCCAATTGCTGACAAACGTATCCTGGAAACGCAATTAATATCAACGTGCCAAATAATTCGATAATTGTGGCTTAATTGTGGCTTGCGTTATGGACTAAAATTGACTTATCTACGTTACACAAATTTTCCAATTGATATTATCTGCTTTTTCGATTATAAAGGAAAGCTAATTTTTCTGTTATAAAGGAAAGCCGGATATTGCTGTTTAATGTACGCGTCTTAATGCTACATTTAAATTGCACCCTCAGCGACTTAAGTTTCGTGAAATATTCAACACGGCAAATTGATTAAAATTTATGTAACCGCGCAAAGTGCTGTTGAATTTTTTACGATGCCCGCGCAATAGCGCGGAAAATTCCGTGGTCTAAATGTTACTAAAGTCCCTGAAAATTTCGATCAAAGTTTGTTTACGTAGACCTTTGCATGCGAAAGATATTTCAAAGCGCGCAACTCCGAATCGCAAAACGCCGGGCCGGGGTAGTCGTGCTTAAAGTTGTTGGCACGGCTCTTTTTTCTCTCGGCCGTATTTTTGCGTTTAACGACTGCGCCCGATGGCGATGTCGTAGTTAAACGTTATAAATGATGGGGTTAGATTACACGACAGTACGCTTTAGTGCTCTCCATTTTAATTAAACAGCGTGGCGGTACCTATATTGACGTAACATAATATGTGGGCGGCACATGCATTACGGTAATATCGATGACACATCCGCGTATCTAATTTTGAACAATTAATGCACGTTTGCGGGTGTTCGCTATAACGATCACGGAGTTATGTTAATACTACAGTGCCGGCCGCGTTCAGGTCACCACACAAGCGTACTTTTTGTTTTCAGGAAAAAAAGTTGTCGGCGAGTACACAGTCAAAGAGCCAGGCGGCAACGTGAGGATCGTGACTTACCATGCCGATCCGCATGGAGGATTTTTTGCTCACGTCCGCAACTCCGGCGGTAATAACCATCACGGTGGTACATACGGCGGTCATGAACACGACTGAAGGCGTCGCGCAACTGTAATTACTTTAATTAAGACCAATTACACAACAATTACACACAACAATCAGACGCTGGTCCTAAGTTATTGTCTGCTTATGTCATCATTATTGTAAATAAATATGTTTCTCTCTAATGCCCGATGCGTTTCACTTTCATCTCGTTTTCATCGAATTTAAAGCTTTTCTGCATTTGCGAAATTGCTGAAGAACGAAAAGATATGCTAAAAATATAACCTGCACCTAAATTATCTCTTCCCGAGTGGTACATAATGCACAGAAATTTGTATCTCGGAAGGTAATGCAACAAACTTGCTCATTTGCGGAAATGCTGATGTGCTCTTTGTAATAAACTCATTTCGAAACATGCTTCAAAGAAGCATTTCGAAGAAGTTCTTCATTTTGTAAGTTATCGTATTGCCGTGCATATGCAATGAAGTTTCTTAGAACTATAGTATTGTCTTTCAGTTATAGGTTCTAAGGAAGATTCCAAATTAACGTCTTCTCAGCACGAATTTTACCGTCAGTTTCAGCGATCTTTACAACCATTAACATTAATTATTATAATATTTATACAAGTTATATAATTCAAAAAAGCAATTCGTTTTTCCTCAAATAAAAGTGATATTAGCATTTTCTCATTTTTCTTACTCGATAGATTCTGAGTAGAAAATAGCTAGAATAGCCAGAATAGTCAGTAATTGGGCAGAAATTTTGTTTACTGTTCAGAATTTGTTAAATTACAAATTCCATCCAATTTAGTCGACATTTTTTATTATAGTAACTAGGCAATGGAACTCACCAATTTCTAGATAGTTATCAATTTCCAGTATCTAATAAATCATTAACCATTTTTTAATAATTTTTTAATACTTATTTTTACTTTTAATATTCATTTTTTCATTCCTAACACAACGTTAAGTGTTTCGATCGTTTTCCATTGTTATTCAATAAGAATTACCTATTCTTAACTATCTATTAAGAATTATCTATAATTAACTCTCAACGTAGACCAACGTTCTTTATATATTACTAATCAGAAATATATTCCTTTTTTAAATACATAATCTATTGGTTATACTATGTGTATTAAAAAAAAGCTATATATTTTAGCATTGAAAGACAATTAATATTTTATACAGTTGTTTTGAAAGTCGGGTACAATAAACTTTACCTACAAAGACTGAAATATTATGATCTGCAATAGTAAATCACACGCCTAAATGAGGACAAAACTGTATGTGCCTCTATTCTGGAGGGTTAACAGAAATTCAATAAATTTATAGTTAACTATCGAATTTCAGTAAATAACAGTTATTGAAGAAGACCAAAAAAGAAATAATCGAAACATTTAGGTGTGTGCCTGAGTGTGTGTTTGTGTGCATGTGTTATATATTAGCCTTACAGTGTGCTCCACACAAAAATGTTCACCAACATTACTAGATTATAGATTAATATAGAATACTAGAATATATATACTAGAGAAATCTTGAAAGAAAGGACTATAGTACATCAAAGTAGACTCGAAAAGATATTGTCTAGTAATGGATCCAGTTGTCTTCATTATTAGTTATTGCTATCGACTAGTTTTTCAGCATATTCATATGATTGAGAGCGCTGTAGCTTCCTGATTCTGGTCGAAAACTGCTTGAGAATAAAGATGAGTTTCCCTCTTAGTTTGTACTTGATATAGGACTAAATATTCTCAACTGGATTCGTATCTGGGAACAATGCAGGCCATTCTATTGTAGTGATACCATTTTCAGCTTTCTACTTTGTGCAAAGGCGACTTCATTGTTGTCTTCTTAAAGCTTCCAATTGTCTATATTTTTCCCATAAAATTTCTCGGTAGATTTCTCGACAAACATTTGTGATAAATATCAACATAAGATTTCGTTCAAATAGACAAGAGATGTCCTCTCTCGACATTATCGTACGGGTTAAACTCCTCTTTGGCAAATTGTCAATATTTCCTACTTTTTTGTACTGTATCACCTACTTCTGAACAAATGACTTTGACTTTTCTAAGCAATCTTGAAGTTTGAGCATATGTTAATTTCGATCCTTTTGCATGCTAAACTAAAAACTCTGCCTCGTAACGCTTGAAATACGTTGCACTCATTTTAAAAGTTTCCACTCTAACAAAAAGTAACGTTCGGAATGACAACATATATACTGCATACACTGTGCAAACGAACACGCTCCAAGCTTTCCAATGTCATAAAGCAAATGACGCTACAGTCAGCCGTTTTGAATTAAGGTCGTATACTATCTTGTGTGAAACAGACTGTATATATCTAATGCATAACCAACCATGGAAACATTAAATATTTATATGCACTCGCATTTCCACAAAAATGCAAATATTTTTTAGCTTTTTTTATATATTCATATTTTCTTTTTTATTTCCGTGTTTTGATATTTACTATAACGATCATTTATAGGAAAAAGGTTATAGAAATAAAAAATTATAGCATTAACTTCACATTGTCCAACTTTATTGCAGTGAATGTCAACCAGAATAATGTAACAGACATAAACTAATTGTCATTTACTAATTAGTTTGTTCTGATCAGTATCTGAAACAAAGTTTTGGTTAAGAAGTAAGAGATAGTATGATTGCGAGTTTTGACTGAGAATAATCTAACTATCAGTCACTGGTCTGTTTGTCCTGGTTAGCTGCTGGCAAGTATTGATCCAAGAAATACTTTTTTAACAATGCCATTTATTAAAGATTTGAGTTACTTATATACTATACTGGCCAATAATTAACAGTTTTATCTTAAGATGATCTTCTCAGTTTTTTAACAGTTACCGTTTAGTAAAGTCCAAATAATAAAAAACTAGTAAAGTAAACGTAAGGCAAATCCCAGTAATTGAACAATAATGATTGATATATTAATAATAGATTTATATTTGACATTTAAAAAAAATTTGTTTTGAAATTTGCTGAAAGATATTTGTTTCTGCCAATTTGTAATGTTGTATTTGATGAATGGTTAATCATTAATTAATACATAAACTAATCTATAAGTTAATGTATCAATCATTGGGATTGTTCAATTACTGCGATTTACCTTAGTTTCCACTCAACATGTGACCAGCTTTTCCCGGAAATTTTCTGCTCTGTATATATATTTTAATGGCAAAATTATACAGTTTACAGCAGCTGCTGTTCCTGTGTTGTTTCTAGAATAATTGGTAGTTCGCATTTCATACTTCTATCGAACGTTATTACGACTTTGCTTATACAATTGAAAGCGTTATTACTTAGGGAGTAGCGACAGCAACTCAGAAGTGTAGGCAGGACAAATAAATGGACAGATTGCGTGTACATAGGTCTAGCCCAATGAGCGAGAGAGGCGTTCTAAGCTTCGACGAACATATTGGGTCACGTATTGAGAGCCAGCACGATCGCTATCGCGAATAGACCGGCAGAAATTGAATTGCACTTGCGGAAGCTATACCGGACTCCGAATGGCGTGTAATTCTCCATTATCGCACTAGAAGGTACAAGCCGAAGAAACGATTTAAATAATACGAAAGATCCACGTCTGACGACGACTTGAGCCGCGGTTTCGCCCCTACGGAGAGATTTCACTGTTTACATTAAATTAGCGAACGTTCATGGGAGGAAACTTTGCGGGCAGAAGCGATCAGTGTAATACTTTAATCTGCACTCATGCTTGATATAAACCTTTGATATACCGGGTAATTCGCTAATCTCTCCGCCGGCAATTTTCTCCGCAAACATTCCGCAGTTATTTCCGAATCTTTTCAGATACACACAGCCGTCTCATGCGCTTCGTGTGGCGCAGTGTTCGCGAAATCAGTTTGGCAGACAGTTAATCGCGGAACATAACGAATGTAAATGCTAAGCGGAATAACGGCCCGATAAATATTTGCGCGCGGGGATAGGCGTATCCGAGATGTAATTTTAGCCGCTCGTTGAGAGTTCCGATTAAAAGGATGAAATTAAGATTCCGTACTTTGAGTCAAAAGGAACGCTGCGCTGCTGAACTAGAGCGCGTCGTATCTAGAAAGACGAGCTAAGCTTAAATGTCGACGAAGGTATATCACGTAGAGAACGTAGCTGCTTGGCGCCAGGCAACGTATTAATTTTTCAAGGCGCATCAGAGATGCGAGTGAAAATTAACCCGTTGCATGCACCATCGACTATCCTCAAAGGCGCGCATTTCGTCTATCGAGAGAGCATAAATGCATGAAACGACTGCGAGCAGCCGGTAAGACGTGAGCTGCCGTTTATTCGTAAATTAACAATAACAGCATTAATTACGATGATCGGCGCTTATTGTAGAGTCATATCGACGCGAGGGAAACATGTCAGATATAATCAACGTGTATGTTGTCGCGCGCGCACCACGAAATTCGATACTTCGCTCGGGCAATTCCACTAACTCTGCGGCCGTAATTTTGCGCAAAAATCCAACCTGGAATAAATCATCGCGAGTGCACGGCGTACTCAAGCCCTGTATATTACGCGAGTAATCATGATTGATAACATGGGAGGAAGAAAACTGCGAGGTATGATATATGAACAGGGAAAACATACGGCGCGCACGTGGTTTCAATGATTCCATTTATGTGAACGATAATACATCCGGTCTGCGTGTATCGATGTTTCTTGTCCACTTTCCCTGTTTCTATTCTCTCTTTTTTCCTTTTCTTTTTTTTTTTTATAATTTAATACCATCCGCGCACAGGCGCGGTTACAAAAGAGGCTCCCTTCGGCACGTCTTTTTATTCACGGAAGTGATAAATGAAATCTCGTGCGCCCGCTCCATCCAACGCGGAAAAACAGACAATTCCGAAACTACTTCTTCCCCGGCGCCGCGAAGAGTGTAATTTTATCAGCGTGTTATTCCGGTCAGTACTGCGCCTCTTCCTTCCCTTCCGATCCCGATTTCTCAAAGTCTTAACGCCGGCTTGCGAACACCAGCTAATCCGCAGGAATCGTTCGCTGAGCGCATTGTTCGGGTCGGACGAGAGCTTGCGAGCTCGGACGGGATGAGAGTGGCGTTGGTGGAGCTCAATCAGTCAGAAACGAAGGAACATTTAAACCTTCAATTTCCGAAACACTGGGAGAAATCTCGAGTATTTTAATTTCACGTCGACGTGTCTGCATTAGGTTAGTGTCAAAGATTTGCCATTAAATTCTCACAGGAAGTTTCAGCATTAAAAGGAGCATAAGAAGTACTTGTTTAAAAAAGTATTGATTCGATGTTGCTTGTCTTATTCGTAAAAATTATTAATTTTCAAAACTGTGTGATATAATTACATAGAAAAAGTTATTTTTCACGCGGATTTTTTTTATATGGTTTTAAGATATGTATGTTATAAAGAGTAAAAATTCTAATTCTCTTTTATCACCCTAAACTACGTAAGTTCCATATGTAGTTTCGAAGATATTTAAAATATTATAATTTTATCCTTCACATTATGCTTTCTTATATGAAAATAGTGAACGTTCAGTATAGCCTAACTTTATCTTTCTGGGATTAAATTGAGATATCTTATTTTGCCATATATAAGATGTCAGTAACTATTGTTTTTAATTAAAAGATATTTGAAATAAAAACAAAGATGATCTTCGAAGCTACTGTATCCAGAAAAAGAGCTTAATCATCGTAACAAGCCTTTTTCTAAACAGAATAGCTCCAAAAATCTGCAGATCATGTTTGTCTCTTGCTTTGAAGATATTCAAAGTAGTAATATTTGTTGACTCACTCTATATATTAAACTTATCGCTTTTTTACATTGATGAATGTATCACACATATGCTACAAATGATGATTCTGCAAAGACCCCTATATGCGAACTCAAACCTTACGCAAGAACTTTGCAGAATTTTCACTTTCATTGCGTAATAGACTTATCCATTTAGAAAGATAAGATTTAAAGATTATCTAGTATATTTCTTTCTATCTCCATCGAATGAAAAATCCCTATGCATGGTGAAAGTACGTGCGAAAATGAAGCGGAGCATTTCACATAATCCGAGAGACGATGCAGAGCGAAACAGTAAAATTTCATATCATTTTCGAAAATATATCCTTGCGAACGCAAAAATTACTTAAAAAAACTGTAAGATATTATCCCAGAATGTGCTCTAGATGCTAACACTATATGACCTAAATAACCTGCAATAAAATGACAGACTTTTGGCCAATGCGCGATAATCCGACATTCCTATGACGCTAAGTTGGATCTAACGTTATGAAGGCGACTTTGGGCTATTGGAAAATTATTTTTAAGATTCTGGGCGTGTTACTGAGGGAGTAAAGTGACATTAACGCACATTATCATCCAAGAGACGATGCAAATACGCACACTTTACGTCATTTTCGGAAATATACCTTTGCAAACGCGAAAATTACTTTAACACACTGATAAAAATTATCCCAGAATGTGCTTTAGATGCTAACACTTTATGACCTAACCTGCAGTTACATGACCAACTTTCGGTCCATGCGCAGGATAAATACCACTTCGCATGCGCAATAATCTGAATATATTGCTACGCTGAATATATTGCTATCTAACGTTATGGGCGATACTTTAGGATATTGGGAAATTATTTTCAAGATTCTGGGCGTGCTGCTGAGGGAGTGACACAATCACATATTGTCACTCAGAAGATAATGTAGAACGAAATAAGCACACCTGATGTCAATCTCGGAAATAAACCTGTTCAAGCGCGAATGTTACATTAAAAAACTCTAAAAAACTATCTCAGAACGTGCTCTACATGCTAACACTATACGACCTAACCTGCAGTAACATGATCCATGCGCAAGACCACTGCGCATGTGCGAGAGTCTGAATATACTGCTGCTACGATGGATCTAACGTTATGGGCGCGACTTTGGGATATTGAGAAATTATTTTCAACATTCTGAGCGTGTTACTGAGAGAGTAGAATGACATTAAGGCACATTCATCCAAGAGACGATGCGGAGCGAAATACGTACATTTCACGTAATTTTCGAAAATACACCTTTGCAAACGCGAAAATTTCTTCAAGAAACTTTAAAAAATTATCCCAGGTTTAACTAACTCGGTTTAATAATTTTACGAAAACGCAAAACTCATCGGTTCGAATCTCGACTTAATAATTTAGGAAAAACACAAAACACTTCGGTTAAATCTCGGCTTAATAATTTAGTGGAGCCTCAAAACACATCGATTCGAATCTCGGCTTAATTTAGCGGAATCTCAAAACATTCGGCTCCAAAATTCGGCTTAATAATTTAGCAGGAAATCGAAACATTTCGGTTCGAGTCTCGGCTTAATAATTTAATTTGTTGTCTTTAATTTGTCGAAATCTAATTTGTCGTCTTGTCAACAACAAACGCGTATGCATAAGAAAATATCTCCGAAGAGATAGTATGATGTATATAATGTACATAACAAGTTATAAAATATATTAATCAAATAAATAAAGTATATATAGAGCTTATATTGGGTATATAAAAGATATATAGAGCATAAAAAAACATATATAACGTATACAGAGCATATAAATATGATATGTATGACAAATATGACAAATATGATATTAAAATATATCTGTTTAATGTATCATCAAGAAATAATCCGACGAGAAGGAAGCCTGCCGCGTCGAAGTTTCAATTGGCCATTGTTATGCAAGAATAATCCAATTCAAGAAATTGTGAGCTTTTATCAATGGATACTCCATTCACATCTTTTTAATCCAAACAAAAAATTCAAACCTTATAGATGATTGAAATGAATTAAGAAACAATTTTCTTATTTTTTACCAGTCGCGTCTTTTTGCACATTTTTCTATGGATTGAGCTAGTAATGACCTTTAAAGAAATGGAAATACTTGACTCTTTGAACTATTGCGTCTCAGAGCTAAATTCTTTGGTTGGATCATTCTTACGTAACTCTGGGAAATTGCAAATTTTAATTCTTACTTTACTTCTCGTCGGACCCAATGCGATTTACGTCAACGTGCATGCAACCTATGTAAAGTAACGCTTTGTGTCTATTATATGAGCGTCTAAATTGAGCGCTCACAATTGCGTGTCGTCCCACAGTGTCCAGGGTCCACCAGCAATCCTGTCGCTGCATCTGACACTGCAATGGTCCTCGCGTCTCACGTCGCCTGTAATTCACTTCCGACCTCGGTAATCTAATGGAGGTTTCACGAAAAATCCCGTCTCTCTTGGAGGATGCATTCCGAGTTGCGAATTGCGTATGAAATATCGCGAACTGCATTTTCGAGGAAATGTCGGCTTTTCGGATAAACGACGAGTATGTGCGACGAATTCAGCAACAGTCCGATCGAATTGTAGTCTATCGCTTTGATACACGCGAATCGCTTACGAAAGAAACGGAATTCGCGAGCGAAGGGAACACGCGAATCGAAGGCCGATATCTCACAATCTTTCGACGCGTGAGCGAACTAATCTGTGCGATATTCTCACGTACAACACGGAATATCCTTAATGTAACGATGATGCAGCGTAGTAGGCTGCAATACAGCTTCGCAATACTTTTACGAAGACAATTCCGTAATGTTTTTGCGGATAACAACGCCGCAATACTTTTGCGAAGACAATTCCGCAATATTTTTGTGGATAACAGCTCCGCAATACTTTTGCGAAAACAACTCCGTAATGCTTTTGCGGATAACAACTCGGCAATATTTCTGCGAGGTACGCTTGCGACTCTTCCGCAAATATGATCCGGTGAAATTCGCAAATTTATCAAATTAATAATCGCGAACGTGAATGAAAAATCAAAAACTATGAAAATTGTGACGATAGAGATAAAGATTCTGTTCAAAATTCACACGAGATAAATGTTACCGCGTGAGACCAAAGCTTTCAGTTTTGTTACATCAACAGCATATGAGGCTCACGGACACGGGCGCTCGCTTGTGTGAGTTTCCCCACCGCGCTGCCAGCGTAATGCTAATGTAACAAAACTGAGAACTCTGCGTGAGATGTCTGTCTTCGTTCGATAGAACTTGTGACGCGCTGCGTGAGTAAACAAACAATAATATGAAGTGTACACCGACGGAGCAGCAGCGTTGTGTGCGTTAGGAGAAAGCGCACGGAGAAAATACTTCTCCTCGCACTCTGCGGCGTGCACGGGCACATTTTGCAGCACTGCTCGCATGTCTGACTTGTGTACATCGCGTTTCTCGTGAGGGATCAATGCTCGCTAGCATTGTCTCAATGGTTAGGAAACGTTAATTCTAAGTGAAAAATTGAAACCTGAAAATTTTCCGACGATCGTGAAATTAATTTTACGAAATGTATTTACGCTAGATCGCTTCGCGTAGGTGCTGCACGGCACCGAATTTTATTTAATAACAAAGCACGAACTCTACTTTATGAAATGCAATCGCGATTCAAGCTCACGCAAGAGAGAAAATTGAGAAAATTAACGACCGGCGGAAGATCTATGACGCGGGTGATGTGATTATGCATTTCCTGTGGCGCAATCCCTTTGCGCGTTACCACAATCTCTTTGCGTGTTGGCATCCTGCTCGAGACACTTGGAAGATCGCATTCAATAAAACTAAATTATTTTACAAAATTTTGAATATTCAGAGTGTATACTCAATACTTTAAGCATCTATCAGATAGTGTTGAGGTTTAATTAAACAAAACTTGCTCCGACTAAAATCGTCGACTAAAATCGTCGACCAATCAATAATCTATGTTAATCAATTTCTAAATCTATATACAATGGGAGAAAAATACTTGAAAATTTATTTGCCAAATTTATGTAAAATATGCAATGTCACTGATATTATTATTTGAAAAAGCAATCTTCCAATTGTTTCGAGCAGTGTGATTTTTATTGAACGGCACGTACACATACTATAACTATAGCAAAGTAAGTCGCATTGATTCGACAAGCATGCACTACATCAAAAGACTTTTTGTCTTTCTGTTATCAATATGTTTCTTGTTTTGACTCACCAAACCGCCGATCAGGGTAGCCACATTCTGCTTTCGTTTCTGGAACAAAAAATGCCATTTTGCTAATTAGATTCGTGCATTGATAACGATTTGAGTGAAGACGTTTGAAGGATTAAAAAAGAAATAAGCGCGATATTTTTCATGCTGCAAGAATTTTTCGGAATGCATTCACACTTGGAATATTCAACATTCCTTTTCCTCGACAATACAAATAAATCTCTTAATCAGGACAAATACAAATTTTTCAAGTAGTGATGTTACTTAGAAAAGATTCTCTCCGCGTGTAATTACAATTTAACGCGATCTTTGATTCAATTCAAATTATCACGATTACGAGCAACATAATTATCAATCTCGTCGGATTTCTTATTACAAGTATTAATTAACAAAGGTCACCTTCAAGTTAACTCCGCTCTGCTCGAGCCAGATTCTTCGGCGCAGCAGCCCCTAAGAGTCAGCTGGTCGTCTGTTTCGTCTCTGCAACAGAAAGCAGATTTAATTTAATATTACACCCGACAATGGAGGCATTAAAGAACTCGACTTCAAACAAGAGAATTTCCAGTTTTATTGGATTTATCGGAATTATGAATTTAAATTAGTGAAACTCACCTTCGCGTAAACTCTGCCAGGCCTGTGCCGAATCCTTCGGCATGACATACCCCAGGTATCGTACCCCCTAGAGCCACGTGACTGTATCTGCCCTATTGGATCTCTGTGACAGAAATTAAAAATTTTTAATTTAATTTAGAAATTAATAATTTTTAATTTAATTTAGTAATTTAATAATTTAGTATCAATTAGTTACACGTGACAGCAAAACGACGAAAAGAAATTATCGTAACGACACGCTCGAGATTCTTCCCAATGCGTAATAAGAAATAATTAAATCATAGCTGAATAAGGAAGTAATAATACCCGATTAATTAATGCATAATTATATTAATATCTGGTCGACAAGTATAATAATATCCGGTAGTATCAATTAATTGCACACGATAGCAAGATGAGGTAAGGAAATCGTTGTTACGGCACGCTCGAGTTTCTTCTCAATGCGCAATAAGAAATAATTAAATTATAGCTGAATAAAGAAGTAATAATATCCGATTAATTAATGCATGATGATATTAATATCTGATTGGCAAGTATAATAACATCCGGTAATCAACATCAATTAATTGCACACGACAGCAAGACGAGGTAAGGAAATCATCGTTACAGCACGCTCGAGTTGCTTCTCAACACGCAATAAAAATAATTAAATGAAGAATAATAATACTCGAATAATAAATGGAGCTCGAGTTGCTTCTCAACACGCAATAAAAATAATTAAATAAAAAATAATAATACTCGAATAATAAATGGATGATGATAATAATTGATTGGCATTGAGGAACTCGATCGCGATGTTTCTCTATCTAACAAGTAAAAAAATAAATGAAACGCGGTAATTACCTGTCACGATAAAGCCCGCAACACCTGCTCGTGTAAGGAGTACGCGACTTAATTTGTTTTAATTATTGCGTTAATTGTCGCAAAGTCGAAACGCGGTATTAAAAATCGGCACGGAATAATCTAAAAAATAACGCGGCAGCTTTCGATGTGCTCGTCTCGACGGTTGAGAGTGTTATGGCGTGACGCTCGAGCACGTGCTCGCGCATACGTGTTTACATGATCCGGCCGCGCACCCCCCAAGCGCCGCTCAGTCAGCGGTACGAGCTGGTTGCTACGACGGTTCGTTTACCTAGCCTTTGTGGAGCCTAGAATTTTTGTTAGAGCCATTGCCCAGGTATTGTCATTACCGATTATTCGATCATCATTATTTCGTTATTATCCATTCGCGGATATTATTACATAATTCGAACATATATTATAATCGCTACCATTTAATATTTGAGTATTATTACTTCTTCATATTCTATTATTTAATTTATTCGATTATTATTTAATTGTTATTATTTAATAGGAAAGCAACTAGGACGTGCCGTTTATCCGCTTGCGGTTATTATCACACGATAGTCGATCAAGTATTATTATCACTATTACCTATTATTCGAATATTATTACTTGTTTATAATAATTATAATAATAATATCTGCTCAACAATTGTATAATAATATCCGCGAGTGTATAATAATGGAATAAGAATGGTCAAATACTCGGTAATAACAATGAATAACAATAACTGGGCAACGGCAATAATAACTGATTAAAACGAGGTAAAGAAATTGTCGTAACGGCACGCCCGAGTTGCTTTCTTAAGCGTAATAGTAGTAATTAAATAATAACCGTAAAATAATAATAATAATTAAATAATAATAATAATAATCGAAAAAGTTAAATAATAATCAAACAAGGAAATAATAATACTCGAATATTGAATGGATGATGATAATATTTAATCGGCATTGAGGAACTCGATCGCGACGTTCCTCCATCTAACAAGTAAAAAAGTAAATGAAACGCGATAATTACATAACGTGGTAATTACCTGTCGTTGTAAAGCCCGCAACACCTGCTTGCGTGAGGAGTACGCGTCTTAATTTGTCTTAATTATCGCCTCAATTGTCGCAAAGTCGAAACGCGGTATTAAAAATCGGCGCGGACTAATCTAGGAAATAACGCGGCAGTTCCCAATGCGTTCGCCTCGACGGTTGATAGTGCTATGGTGTGACGCTCGAACACGTGCTCACGCATGCGTGTTTGTATAACCCGGCTGTGCGCCATCTCCAGCGCCGCTCAGTCAACTGTTCGAGCGGGACTTTACGACGGTCGGTTTACCTAGCCTTTGTAGAGCCTACAGTTTTTGTTAGAGCCGTTATCCAGGTATTGTTATTACCAATTATTCGATCATCGTTATTTCTTTATTATCCACTCGCGGATGTTATCACACGATTTTTGAGCAGATATTATTATCTATACTTACACTACAATTTATCACTATAATTATTACTACAATTATCACTGTAATTTAATATTCGCGTATTATTCAGTTATTATTTAATTTATTCGATTATTATTTAATTATTGCTATTACTCATAGGAAAACAACTCAGGCCTGCCGTTACGACAATTTCTTTACCACGTCTTTCATCAGTTATTGTCGTCGGTAAATGTTTACCTTTACACAGCCAGCTCCAAATGATTTCCAAGAAACCTTGATGTTGACCTTGACCCTTAAAGAGGTCAATGTTATTGACCTTTATCGGCGCTCATTGTTTGTTAAAAAGCTATTAACAAAAGAATTTGCACATAATGAATGTAATTTTTAGACACTGTATATACAAAAACATGGAATTTGTAGGCTAGGAAGATGCCAGCCGTACGTACGTACGTACGTACAGTTGGTGTAGAAAGTATTCGTACACCGATCAATTTTAAATTAAATATTGTATATTTATGTCAGTTATAAATTTTATCTCAAGAAAATGATAAATAAATATTTTTGGATGATTGTAGAATAGATTTTGTGTAAAGAAAATTTTATTATCTTCAACGTTTACAAAAGTATTAAGAAAAACAAACAAATGTGCAAAAATTGACGCGGAGAAAGTATTCGTACATCTCTTATTTTTCCTACTTAAATCTAATTTTCGAAGTATAAACACAACACGACCTTCCAATTATAAGGAATAATAACAAAGCCTGTCAGTTTATGCAAGCACTGGTAAAGTCAAGACAGAATTTTCAACATGGGTCGTAAAGGTGTTGAAACAACAGAAGAGGAGCAAAAAATTATTGTTAGGTTACATAATCAATGTAAAACGCATAGAGAAATTGCTTGTATAGTAAATAGATCAAGATCTACTGTTCAGAGTATTATTGATAAGGTTGGATTGCGAAAAACAGTACAAAATAGTAGAAGATCTGGACGTCCGCGAAAGATAAACGAGTACGATCGACAAATGATTATTCGTAAAGTTAAACAAAATCCACATATAAGTGCGAAACAAATTGCTACAGAACTTAAAAACAACAATGGCACAAATGTTTCTTCTAGTACAGTGCGTAATTACTTACTAAGTAGTGAATATCACGGTAGAGTTGCTCGTAAAAAATATTTCGTGAGTGAATCGTAAGAAGCGATTAGAATTCGCCAAGCAACACATTAACACTTCAATGGAATATTGAAACAAAGTAATTTTTACGAACGAAAGTAAATTCGAAATATTTGGCACCAAAAGATATTTCAGAGTATGGAGAAAAAAGAATACAGAGTATAACAAAGAAAATTTACGACCCATAGTGAAGCACGACGGAGGTTCTGTATTAGTCTGGGGCTGCATGAGTGCAGCTGGAGTGGGATCTTTACATTTCATTGACACAATTATGGATCATACCGTTTATATCGACATCTTAATAAAGCACCTCCACTCTAGTGCAAACAAAATGGGTCTTAAAGATAATTTTATATTCACACATGATAACGATCCAAAGCATTCTGCACATAACACTAAACTATGGATTTTATATAATATACCAAAATACTTGAAGACACCACCACAATCACCAGATGTCAACCCCATATAGCATCTATGGGATTATCTGCAAGAAAAAATTCATATCCACGAAATAACATCAAAAGAAAGTTTGAAAGCCGCTCTGCTAGAAGAATGGAATAAAATACCGCCTACTATAACATCAAATTTAGTAAATTCAATGCCACGAAGACTCGAATTTATTATAAAGGCAAAAGGAAATCCCACAAATTATTAAAATTTTAAATATGTAGTTTATTTTCATTTAGTTTATTAATTTTTATGCCACTGTACAAATACCTTCTACGCGTCAATTTCTGCACATTTGTCTGTTTTTGTTAATACTTTTGTAAACGTTGAAGATAATAAAATTTTCTTTACACAAAATCTATTCTACAAACATCCAAAAATATTTATTTATCATTTTCTTGAGATAAAATTTATAACTGACATAAATATACAATGTTTAATTTAAAATTGATCGGAGTACGAATACTTTCTACACTAACTGTACATACGCACACACACACACACACACACACATTGGTCGCCAGCACGCGCGCTCGTCCGCCCGCCCGGGCGAGCTCGCGGTATGTGCGTGTGTTCCTATTATATTTGAAATTTTATAAATACACACTTTTTCTCATACTTTTGTAGAAGATTCTCACTCTTCAGCTTAAGTACAATAGACTTGATCCCCCTTCCGCCGCGGTGCGGAAGGTCTGGGTGGCGTAGCCCCCCAGTTACACGGTTAGAGACAGGTATCTTTTTTATTAATATCTTTATGAAACTATGAGGCTATATTACCATATAGCCATATAGATGGAAACTATGAGGTTATATTGCCATATAGCCATGTTTATATTATTAAGAAAAAGTGTGTATTTATAAAACTTCAAATATAATACGAACACACGCACACACCACAAGTCCGCCCGGGCGGGCGAGCGAGCGCGCGTGCCGGCGAACAGTGTGTGTGTGTGTGTTTTTTATTAATATTCGCGCATGTCGTGTACTATTTACCATATTTCTATATATACTGTGTGCAAAAATTACGTTCAACTTGTAAAACTTTTTTTGTTAATAACTTTTTAACAAACAATAAGCGCCGATAAAGATCAATAGCATTGACCTCCTTGAGGGTCGAGGTCAACATCAAGGTAACTCGGAAATCATTTAGAGCTGGCTGTGTAAAAGTAAACATTTACCTTATCGCTGTTGTCCAGTTATTGTTATAAAAAAAAAGTAAAAAAGGAAGCCAAGTGCATACATCTTAGCATTATTTGTCTTTACAAAAAAAGTCGTTATAAATAAATTACAACAAAAGTTCAGCTAAAAGACATTAAAAAAATATTATTAAAACAACTTTATTCAGATCAATTGTATTCTCGCGAATACTCTATTGAAAAATACAAGACAATTTTATTCTCTCCACAAAAGTAATGATATCAAGAAGTTTACCCGAAGTGCGAATGATTCCAGTTTTTCATTCCAGTTGAATGACCCAGTTAATCATTCCAGTTTTTACTTTTATAAACATATGTGGTTTTGGCTATATAATATATTTATAAATTAAATATATTATTAATAATATAGTAATTGTTAATAATATAGTAATATATTATTAAGTAAAAAATAAAATAATTAGAAATATACAATAATGTTGAAAAAAATTATAACTTATACAAAAAGCACTTGGCGTGCCTTTTTTTATAGGCAAACGGTTCTCTTGTTTTAATGACTATTAAAATATTATATTAATTATCAATGTAATATTAAAAAAAAGCACGCCAAGTGCTTTTTGTGTAAGTTATTATAATTTTTTATATCCCTTTCCCTCCCCCTCTCTCTCTCTCTCTTACACACACAGTATCTCGCTTTCTTTCTTTATAATTGTCTCTTACTTTCTGTCTAATAATGAAATATGACAGTAACAACGTACTTTTTTTTATGAATAACGAGTAATAATAATGAATTATTTTTAAAAATTAACCTTTCCTATTTTACTACTTGCATCTCTTTATTTTCTATCTTCTTGCTTTGTTTCTATTTTTTGTTACTTATCTATCTGTGTCCTATTTTCTCTTCTTATATTTTCTCTTTTTCTTCTCGCTTTCTATACTTTCTTTCTTTCTTCCTTTCTTCTTATTTCAAAATAGTAAAAGTACAAACAACATAAAGAATATCCTAGTTCTATATCCTTATAAATTATCCTATATTATATAAAGCAATACTTATTTATTATACAGACAAAAAAATTATTTATTTATTTATTTATTATCTATTCTTTTATTTATTCATTCTCTTACTCACTGATATATTCCTCTTATATTTCCATCTCGCTCTCTTATAGTTTTTTACCGTCTTAACATTTATCTTCATTTTTTCTGTCTCCTCTTCATTTCTTCTCGCACATTTTCTCCTTTCTCTCTTTTTTTTTCTCATTTTCTTTTCCTTCCTCTTTTATCTCTTTATTATTTAATTTAGCTATAAAAAATAAAAACGATACAAAGTATTCAAGTTTTACATCGTTATATATTTTTATGCGTTCGCCGATACTTATCTAATATTATCCTTGTTAATTATATAACTTTTCTTCAAAATTATCACAGTAAACACACTTCGCAACTTTTAAAACTACTATACATTGAAAATATAACCTCGTTATAATCCCATTCTCGTACGCGCGAACTATCAATCGACTCTGCCGTGATAACGGTTACAAGTCGGTAAATCGGTAATCGTAGCACTCTCTTCATCCCGCCATCTAACGAAGAACATAGTCAACGGACATTTCTGTGATGAAAAGACGTTTCTTATGCGTGAATTCACGATTTCAGACTTTGAGCTAAGAGTGCTCAACTTTTGGAGCACGTGGAGAAAAAATGAAGACAGTTTTATTAAGTAATGTGAACTTAAGGAATCGGTTAAGTCCCTCCAGAACTTCGTCAATTCAGCCGTTATAGCTGAAAAGAGAATTTAACCTTCATTCAACTAAAGTCGTCGCGTAATTATACACGGTAGACCGCGTTGCTTTGCGCTTGTACTTGGCTTCGCGATACTACCGTATCGCTTGATTCTGGGATAGTTTTTTAGAGTTTTTTAAAGTAATATTCGCGCTTGAAAAGGTGTATTTTCGAAATTGACATTAGGTATGCTTATTTCGTTCTGCATTGTCTCCTTGATGACAATGTAATAATTGTATGATAATATTCACGGTATGATAATATGTGGATAATAACTGAATAATGGTGATCTTACATATTTAAACAAACTTAAAAAACTGAAATATCTAAATGAAAATTGTAAACAAAGTATTGTGTAGTGCGTAATATGGTATATTTAGAATGGTGGTATAAGCGATTTTTGGCGATCGTTTGATATGTGTACCAAAGTGTACCAAAGTGTACCAAAACGTTTTAGCGTGTTTGGTAACTTGTAGTAGAGGCGTGGCTAACTCTCTTTTGATATCTACCTGGTTCACACCATGCTATACCAAGCTACAAAGTAGGATATTGTTAGGTGGGTTACAAATGCGCGCTAAATATGACATGAAGAAATGTGTTTTACATATATTTATGTTCAATTTATTCTATCCTTGATATTTTATTCACAGTTGAGCATATAACCACAAATTACCAATTTTGGACGTTTATAGACTTAAATTGTACATTTATAAGTTTAACATTAAAATTGAATAAACTTGAAATTAATTGAAATACTAGACCAAAGTAAATATCTGTAATTACATTAAAATTGTAGTTTACAATAGTAAATTATTCATGTTATCAGGTCATAATTACTTACTTTTTGCATTTCCTGTTGCATTATCACTTAATAAATACTGCAATACTGTTGCAATAAATACTGTAATACTACTGCAATAAATGTTGAAACGTTAAATGTTTTATCCTAAAATAGAGAAAAAAATCGTCTTCAGTATACAAATGCACCCACATCTCTGAATATAATTCAGAACGACTATGATGTTGTCTTTCCTTTAATATGCATATTACTTTTTTTTCTTTTTGCACGAAATAAATAATTATATATTTCCACTGCAGGTATTTCTTCATCATCATTATTAAAAACTTCGTTCATTATGATAAACAAATACGCTTTAAAAGCGTTTCTCGAATTTAAAGACCTATCCCATAGACTCCGCCGTGACTTTGTGCTAGCTGATAGCGATTCCGAGTTCATCACGCTGTCGTCGGTTCTCGCTTGTTTAATCGTGAAAATTATTTTAAATAGTTTCGAATTCGCGCATATGAAAAAAAACCAATGCGTTTTGGTGTCATGTTTGTGGTACATGTACCACAATTAAGCTCCATCCCTACCAATATCAACCTTGGTACATATACCAAACGATCGTCAAAAATCGCCTTATAAAGAAATTCGAACATTCACACACATTGTGAATATATTTCAACGTAAAATAATAATAATACTTTTAAAAGTGACATAAAATAATAATACTTTTTAAAGTGACATCATATATCTCTGGAACTACATGTCTATCTACTGTATGATCTTTACACAGGTAAAAGTACAATGACTCAAAAAATTTCATTCTCTATAACACATTTATTTTTCTTTATAACTATAATTTTGGTAATTATAATAATGACCTCATAGATTTCAATCACCTTGACATATGTTGTCAAGGTCACCCTCCTGAGTAACCTTTAGAAGGTTTTAGCCGTCACTCGTTGTTAAAAAGTGATTAACGAGCAGTGTATGTGTATGTGTGTGTGTGTGTAGCAGATACCTTCCTAGCCTACAAATTCGATGTTTTCATATATATGGTGTCGAAAAATTACATTAATTTTATGCAACTTATTTTATTAATGACTTTTTAACAAACAATGAGTGACGGTTAAAACATTTTGCGCGTTACTTAGGTGGGTGACCTTGACAACATATGTCAAGGTGATTGAAATTTATGAGGTCGCTATTATTATGCATAATTACTATTTAATAATATACTTACAATTAATATTTATATTTATGTATTGACATGAATTAAGAAATCACTTATTGAAAAGGTTTAGATTGGAATGGCCTTAAAAAAAATTAAGTATGCGATTCCTTAGGAAAAATTACTTTAAGATGTTCAAATTAACTTAAAGTTGCTTAAAGTTATTTAAGATGTTCAAATTAACTTAAAGTTGCTTAAAGTTATTTAGTGTTCTTTATAGTTAAGTAGAAATTACTTACAGTTAACTATAAATAACTTTAAGTAACTTTAAGGATTTTTAATTTGAACATCTTAAAATAATTTTTCCTAAGGGATAAGAAGAGATACTATGCTAAACAATTTTAAATATCTCAACTATATATTGCTTTTAAAAATAGGAGAAGCTTAAAATAGAAAATAGGAGAAGCTTAAAATAGAAAATAGGAGAGGCTTTTAATAGGAGAATAAATAATTATATATATATATATATATATATATAGCACATATTTTTTAAGCACCTGTTCTGGAATTTTGAAGACATTTTGGTCTTCATTATTTATTTACATTAAAAAGAGATAATAAAAATCTGTAAAAAATTGTAAATACTTTTAAGTTTATAAAATAGAAAATCATGTAAAGAAATTATTGCAAATATTTATTTAAGTATTTTATTTTATTACAAATACAAATACAATATTTTATTTTAATAAAATATTTTATTTTTTACAAAATTTTATTACAAGTACATTTTATTACAAAAGAGAAATACAAAAAAATTAGTTTATATAAAAATTTTTAACTTTTCTAAAAATCGACTTAAGAAGTTAATAATATAGTATTATTTTGTCAATACTTGATTCTTGAAGAAAAATGACATAATATTTCAATTTTCCAAAAAGTATAATTGTTTAAGTATATGAAGATGCATCATCTTTCTTAAGTTTCAGGAAAACAGAATAAAATTATTAATAGTTTCAAATTTTCGTGTTAATCTATTGTAACAGTTTTAAATTTTCGTATTAATCTATTATAATGCGGGTTTCATTAGAGTTATTATAAAGATAATTTATATCTAAATTGTTTTGTTCGTAATTAGATTCTGATGATATAGAAACTTTAATCGTATATAATGTAACCAAAAATAAATTAATCTCTTACGTAAAACACGTTTCTAATATATTTTGTATAATACGAAGAACTGAAATATAATAAAATATCACGTTTCTTTTACACTTTGACATCTTTTAATCTAGTACACGGTAATAAGAAATGATCCCCTAGCTACTTTGTCTTTTAGTTATACGACAAACAATTGAAACGACTCAATTGCGCCTCATATTCCCACTATAACTATAACGTAACGGGTAAACCGAAACTTTCTAGATTTGATTAGTTCTCGGGTATTTTAAAATAAGATATCGGGTAAAGTTAAAAATGATCTCGCTGTGCCACGTGGAGATTAAATTCATTCATACATTTATTAAATTAATTCATTATATTTTTAAATTAAACGAATGTTAAGTTATACACATAAATTTTGCTGTTTCTAAATCTCATATCTCCACCAACTATAACTTTCTTTGGCGCGTGGACCGAAACTTCTCATTCCAGTAGTTCGCAGGTAATTAAAAATTAAAAATCAGGTGGGATTGAAAATGATCCCAGTGTGCTATGCGGAGGTAAAATTCATTCATCCATCCATTACATTAATTCGTTACATTAAATTAAACGAATGCTAAGTTATACACGTATTGTTAAGTTATACATGTAACACGCTCGAGGGACTTAAGAAGCACTGCGTCGTCTGCAGTTTCTCATAAGGATGCCCCATATTAATAAGGTTTTTAGTTGGACTCCGGACGACCAGTCATAACACCCTGTCGAGCGTAGTCATATTCAGGCGTCGTCACGTCAAGGGACGGGGTGAGTTGTCGGGAACAGGCGGTTGGCAATAATGCGAGATGGACGTGATAGGGTGCGATCGATTTTCTCGATCTCGAGGGAATGGAGTCCTTATTATTCCGACGGGTAAGGCGGCGCTTCCAAGGTGGCGTTGTTATTCGACTCCAGCCGGCGTGGCTCATTCCCTCAAAACCACAGCCGTGCACCCTTCTTGCCCCTTATTTCCTTAGCCTACTTCACGGTCGTAAAAATCCAATTCATCCCAGAACGCTGGACAGAAATAAGAGTGTTCCGGAAACGTCATCTCGCTCGTACGGCATAACAAACTGCCGCCCGTCGAATCGAGTCACCCCCGAAAAGAACCCCGACCATCGAAAATCGTTGCTGACGAAACGAACCTTGCACGAAGTAAACTTCGTACGCCACGATCTATGTTTCATCTTGCACGCTTTGCTTGGCTCGCTAGCTATCGCAAAGATTCCGTAGAGTGCTTTTATTTCAATGTGTAACATGTTAAAGTGGATAAACCGAAATCGGAGTGGGTCACACTGTACAGTTCAATAGCAACAATATTTACGTAACAAAGTAAAGCTTGAGTCACGCATTATCTGGGATATCACCGGCCGACAATTACATTGTAATCGCCCAAGAATCAATGTCATAAGCATCGATTAAATCGCACGGTGTTCTCGTGGATTCTCCGATTATATTCAGATCGCAACGCCAATTTTGAGGGCGAAATAAAATTGACTTCACCAGAGAGAAAGAATTGATGCAGCTGCGTGAAAGTGAGATTACTCTTTTAGCAATTTGACAAAGACTGTTTTGCTGAGTTGTTGCAATGTTATTCGATAAAACCTCATTACTACGGCAAAACGATTATTGCTGTACGGCTCGATCGGCCGATTAAGCACAACAATTCAGCGAGGAATCGACCGAGCATATTATCACTTCCTGCAAACAGATTGGTCACGCGGACCGATCTGAAATTCGGCATTGTTTCATCTCGGATTTGCATCGAGAATGCGCCGGATTGTCCCATAACGATGCGTCTTGATTCCCGTCCAAAGATCGGCCGATTATCGTTGATGCGGAGGAACGAGAGAGAGAGCTGTTATCGCGTTTCAAATCACCGTCATCCAGAAGCGAGCCCTCGTCGACCGCCGGGGGAAGAGTTTCACGGTTCGCCGGCTTAAAGTGCTCTCACAAAAAGACCATTATAAATTCCATTAATACTTGCCGGGCATTCGGGCCAAGCTGGGAGTTTAATTATCCCGTGGGCAGGCTCCTCCACCCGCGCCGTTGAGTAAAGGGAGACGGTACGCTGAATTAAGTAAGACTCGATAAAACGATCGTCAAGAATTAACAGGTCAGCTCGCGGGTTTCTCGATGGAAGTTACTTTTCAATTTACGACATATTACCCGAGCTTTCTGAACGTCGCCGTATGTTCGGCTAATTGGAAGTCATAGATCGCGCGCGTTGCAGCTTTCAGATTTACAACTGTCGACATTTATTTTCCTTTTTTGCGTTTCTCCTTTCTTCCACCACCGTAGAGCCCCGACGTTCCATGATATCAATTAGTTCTTCGTTAACGGTCTCCAGGCTCGACCACTCGTCGCAGTTCTGCGTAAAATTCTTACGCAAAATTTATTCGCATAATTTCAACTGCGCGCCCGTCGGGCAATGCTAAAGACTTTTCGTACTTTTATAAATGGTGCGATAATTCAAATGCAAATAGTGCGGCAAATTGGAAACTTCCTGTAAATATTCTCGCAAGCCGCGCGTGAAAGTTAATCGCGTATGTACATAACTCCGGCTACGGTTCACTTTCGATCAATATTTAACAGCTGCGCGTCTATAAAAATCTGCTTCCATTTATTTACTGCATGCATATTCTTGAGCTTTATTTTCATTCCGCTTTCTATATCGTTTAAACGCGCGACGGATAGATGCCATTTGCCGCAGAGATTAAAAATCAGATCACAGTTGCGACACAATCTAATTGTGGGGAAACGCTAGACGTAACAAATGGACAACGCATCAATACACTACAAACGAAGAACGTGAGACGTGTCTAAATTCTCGCCTTGCTGAGAATTCTTGAGAGCTGTGGACTTCCTGCTCACTAATTCGAAGAGTATACTCTCTGAACGATACATTGAAGCAGAGAAGAACGCTGTGCAAATATGTTTATGGAGTAAAAACTTTTTCTCTCCTTTTTTGTTACGACGATGCGCAGTAGAGCGGTGGCTCGCGAGGTAACGATTTTCTTCGGGCGGCGGATACACTTTGCTTTCATAGGATGCAGCCTGATCGAACAGAAGTTTCAAACTAGTTCATTGTAAAGTTTCCAGCTAGGATAACGATCGGTTAGTAAGGCCAGGACTTCTCTTTTATTACAGGATTTGTAACGGAAAAGTAGAGTGTTATGTCGACCAAAACCACAAGGAATTTCAACATACTATCTTTGTCGAATGATATTTTGTACGATTGTGTTTGGACGTAATCCTCTTTAATAAATAAAGTTAATATTTTTCAATAAATATATACCTATTTAAATATTTTTAAAATATTTAAATAAAATAATTAAGTAAAATATTTTTATTTTTTAAATATTTTTCGATAAATATGTACCTATTTAAATTACATTAAACCACATGTTTAATTTTTTTATTTGAAAATTAATGATATTGAATTGAATATTTTTTCATGAAAATATTGAATAAAGTAAAAATAACTTTTAAATTGTTAATGCGTAAAACTAATAAACTGATTCATGATTTTTATTAATATATTATAAATAAATATAATTAAAAACAATTGATTATTTAATATAAAATAGGTACCGTTTTAGAGTCCGTTTTAATACTGTATTTTGCTTTATTACCGTTTTAATACTGTATTTTGAGAATTTTTTACAAAAGCATTCAAAGTCGCAAATACACGAAAATGCATAAAAAATATTAACATAATCTAATTTTTATTAAGCAAGAAACAGGTGCAAAATAGTTGTATAAACTAAAGTATAAGATATAAAGGAGGATGTGATAAAGTATCCTGTTTACTGTCAAGACTTAAATGTTCGAGCGCTTGTATGCAGGTAAAACTCGTTAAACTGAATAGAAAAGTTATTTACAATTTTGTTAATTGTCATGGTAATTATTAGAACAGATTAAAATATGATATTGTTGTTTATTCTGCACTAGAACAATATCTTATCAGAGCAACAAATATAAGTCATATTATTATAAACTATTGAGATATTAATGAATTACATGACAAGGATAAAATAAGCCGATTTTGGCTTAAAAACTGTGTAAGATAAATTACACATGTAATCTTACATTTTCTGAGTTTCTGAATACGATAATAGATAGCATTTTTATCCGTCTAAAATTGTCTATGTTAAATTTAGTATTTCTTTAAGATGAATTTTGACCACTTTCTCACGACTTTAGACGAATAAAAATGCTACCATTGTATTTAGCGACCCAAAAAACATAAAATTACATGTATAACTTACGTTACACTTCTTAAATCAAAATTGGATTATTTTATACATCGTCCTGTTTTACATTAATATTTCGATAATAGTAATTTACAAAATGAATTTACACAATGTAGTGAACTTTTTTATTAAGTTTAACAAGTTCTGCTTGTACACGAGTAGTCGTATATCTAAGTCTAAAGACCTTGTATAGCAACACTCGTTTTCATTTTTGTTCCTAGTAGAGGAAACAAAGTTCTGGCAAAAGAGCGTTTTATAAGACTGATCCTTTGAGAGGTTCGATTACAATGGCGTGCCATTATCGACATGCTTTAAAAGCTAATCGAGACTTTGGCTTATCGCCCGTTACCAGGCTAACTCGTTTCCATTTAACTTTTGCAATGTTGGTCTCGCATCTTCCGATAAACGATCTTGACAATTCATAAACTCTAGTTATAGTTGTAATGTTTTCATGAAGGAATCTTTGTAAAATCTATATTTTAGTCAACTTTATGCAATTGCTAATTTACGATGCATCTTATATATATATATAGATAAATATATTTTAATTTTGATAATTGAGTTTTGTGTTAACTGTGAAAATACGATTCTTTAGTTTATACTTAGAAACATGCAAGTGCATTGCAATCAATTTTTACGTGACATATATGTTTGAGATATTTCAATCTGATACACTAGAGTTGTTTTCATCCTCGTTCATTTACATTCCGCAAAAGTGCTAATAACAATCTATAAAAAATAATAAACACGTTTTCAAGTCTGTAGAAGAAAATTTTGCATAAAAATGATCGTAAATATTCAATTAAGCATCCTATTTTACTGCAAATATAAAGAAAAGTGCCACGAAAACTTGAATTTATAAAACATAATTTTTATACAAATTTAAATTTGTAATTTATCTCTATAAACTTTCCTGAAAATAAATTAAAGAAAAAAAAATTAATATTATTTATATTTTTAAAATAAAATTTTTCAGGTCAATATTTAAACATTAAAAAAAATGTTAGATACTACAATTTGTCAATACGTGTAATTACTTAGGAATATAAAATAGGTATACAAAATAGGTACACCATATATCATTTTTTCAGTCAAGAGGCGAATAAAATTATTAATATTTCAAGTTTTTGCGGTATTAATCTATTATAATATGGATTTTATTAAATTTATTATAATATAGATTTCATTAAAATTATTCCAAAGATTAGTCATATTTAAATCTTCTTCTTTTTTATTCGTGATTGAAATTTGATGGTACAGAAACCAATATTGTTCATGTGTAATATACTCAAAAATAAATAAGCTATTTACATAAAATTTTTCTTATATATTATATTTAAAGAAAGAACGGCAGTATATAATAAAAAATCATGTTTATTTTGCATCTTTATTTTACACTATGTTATTTATAAAAATATTCTAGCTTGAAGAGGAATACAAAAAAATATTTTTTCGAAATTTTTTATAGAGAAACGAAAATTCATAATAATATAAAACTTTGTATATATTCTTTATATTTAAAAAATAAGATTTAAAGAATATATAAAATTTGACGCTATTCTGTTTTTTCGTTTACTTACAGAAATGTCCGGAAAAGTATTTTCCTTCTTGCGGCTTTTCAAGCTAAAATACTCCTTTAATCCTGGTACAGTGGAGTCAGAAACAACCTCACAGCAACTTTTTCGTTACATGACAGGAATTTGAAATTTTTCAAGTGCGTTTAAAACTCACACATATTCCCACTAACAGTGGGATTAATGCGTGAACCAAAATCCTCGTTTCACCAGCTTATTGGTAACACAAAATAAGAAATCAGAGTCGAATTGGACTTTAAAATAATTCCAGTGTGCCAGATTATAGTTTAGCTTAATTATTTATAATAATTGTTAAACATGATCAAATTGCGTACAATTTGAAGATTGTCACATTATTTCTACTTTTTTATGCTATTTGTGACTGAAAAATATATACCATAGTATGACCTCTTGGACAGTCTTTACGTTTCGTCAAATTCAGAGGTAGAGATTTAGTTCTTATGACGATTACATCCTCTATGCGTATCGTCGTTTTTTCATTCAACCGGAACGGCTTCTGGTATCGAGTGACGTTTCAATTACCGCGCGCTCGCGTACCCGCCGACGTCAAAGGAATAAAAAAGTAAAGTCGCTGGAGCAAGCGGGTTCATAAATCCTACAGTGCCATCTCATTGCGAAGCGTGCATTCACTCACGAGTAACAGCGTACATTTCCGTTCGCAACTCCCACGCGAAAAGAACGGATTAAATCCGCCGGATGTTTGGCAACGCAACCGCCCTCCGTACGTTGCTCCGCTCGTCCCATAAAACACTTTTATCCAATATGTATCCAAGATTTCCATAAATTCGCGCAGTTCTCCGGCGCATCCGAGATAAAGCGTCGTCCGCGGGCGGAAAAGCGCCATGAAAATATCCCGAAGTAACGTCCCGCACCGCGTCGCGCATGGCCGACTCGCGGAGTTCTGACGAATTTGTTTTGCGACCGCGACAAAGAAGCTGCTTCCTACTCTTCGATGTGACACGGTTCGTTTATCCGGAAGCGGAAAATCGCTCACGACCGTTACTTATGAACTCCTTTCTCTTCTCCTGAAGAAGAATAGTCGGTCCTCCCGGGAAGACGTGCGGTCGGCCGTGGTGAAATTTTCGGGGACTTGAGTGAAAGGGTCGCGCGTAGTGACGGAAATGGACAAAGGATCGAGCGTGGATTATTCCGGGAATGTTAAGAGAAATGACCCTTTGAGAACCCTTTGAGAGCACAAATGATATTCCCTTTCAGGAAACACGAAATATTTGGCATCTCATCAGCTTCCGTGACGGTATGGCCGCGACTTATAAACGATTCATTTTAATTTTGTCGAGGATTTATGAAGCTTCTGTAATATATCCAGATAAGTAATTTAATAACGCACAGATGGCTTACGTCTGCAAGAGAGAACGCCATGCGCCTTTTGTTTCAATCTCTTTAGTCCCCACTAATCTCTTTAATCTCTGTCGCGACTCGTCTCTGTGTATTTTCTTGGGAAGCTTGAGTAGGAAGCGACATGACAAGTGTCTGGTTTCCACGTTACTCCTGGAGTATTGTAGTATTGCTTTTATACTTTGTACACGATGGAAATTACATTGAAGGCCAAAATCCCTGAACAAAATAGCCTGTGCTCGCGGTCCATTGTCGCTCTTACATGTCGATACGAATTTGTTGCGCTGACTCTAAAAAATCTCGCACCTTCGTCTTGAGTTATAGTTGACCCCTCGGTTTGACAGGTTACGAACATTGCGGATAGAACGAAAAACTGAATCTCTTCCACATATTGCATTGAGACTCCACCAGATATATTTGCAGAAACTAGTCTCTGAAGGAAGCGGTCGACTTTATTTCTTGGATTTTCGCGCTCACGGGCCGTGAATAAAGGCAAAACGGAGTGCGCAATAATATCGGAAAATAGAATACTGCAAAGGAACGGACAACGGGCAAGAGGCGGACAACGGATGAAGGAACGTAGAAAGGAGCTAAGTGAGACTGGACTCCTTCTCCACAACCGAGGTACTCGGCGCCCCCGCAGTAACCAATAAATGCCCGAGTGACGATAATTTCGCTGTGTCCTGCCACCCCTGCGTCCACAACTGTCTCCCTTATTGCCGGATAACATTAGAGTCTTGGTCCTTCGCCAAGATACATCTGCCAGCGCTCACTACCTCATGGACACGCGCATATGCATGCAGGACGGAAGAGGAAAATGTGGAGACGTGTAGCAGTGATCGATAATGAGTCTTAAATCTTCCACCACGACGAGCGCTTGGTTGGTAACGCAATTACAAAGTAGTTAAGGGAGAGTTGCCGAAATCATACTGGCCTCTTAAATCCCTCTTCATCCATTTCTTTATTGTTATTGAATATGAACGATATTGAATATTTAACGGCAATAACAAATTAATGAGTTACAATAAGTATGAAAAAATTCAGATTATATCTTATTTTGCGCGTGCTACAAACATATAAAAAAATTAGATACGATTAAAATGCGATTCCGATAACTTCCCCCTATTTATCAAAGAATTTAATTTAGTTATAAGACAAATGGCCGTACTTATGCAAGAATAATTCAACTCACGTACAGTACGTTTAAAAAAAATAAAGATAATTTTAGATATAATTTAAAAAATATAGATAGCACTGAGTCCTCCTCGCAATCGTTTAAGAAGTTAAACATGGGCGGTTTATTTCTTTTTAAGGATGTTTGTTGACAAGTCTTTAAAAACGTACGCAATTAGTAAAAAATGCGCAACCAATAAAAGATGCGCAAAATAAGAACATTTTTAAAATTAATTTTAGGCACCTATAAGGCATGGATCTTTTTATGTAGAAAAACTTATACATTGAAAACAAAAAATAAAAAATTATAATCCCTGTGGCGTGGATTATTCTTGCATAATTATGGACAAATATAAACAAATCTCAAATTACGTTTAAGACAATTAATTAAAAAAAAATCTTACAAAACGATCGATACTTTTATTTCTCGCAAGACGAATTCTTGAGAAAATTCAATTTCCGATAAATTAATATCGAGGTTCCCTTATCGGAAATCGCATTATAAATAGTAAATTCCTTGAAAAGAAATGTTATGAGAATTATACGGAGAACAATTTCCCGCTGTCTGCTTTGCTTATCCCGGAACATATTACGTAGATATCTACACGCATCCGCGATTTCTTCACCGTCGCTCCTGGCCACGCCTCGATCCAAACTTACTCACGGGAGAATCCTTCCCTCCCGCGACCCGTTTCTTTTCTGCCTCTTTGTATGCTACGAACGGCTTTGCACGGCAGGGAATCGATTGTCGGTCTATTCGGGCTCCGTTTCCGAGGTACGCGCCACCCCTTTACGGCCACGTATCGTGAAAGACGACACGTTATTCACGGCGACCAACGTCGCGCTCGTTTCGCGGACACACATCTTCGAAATTAAATTCCCCGTGTGTGCTCTCTATCCTCCCTCCCCAATCCCAATCTATGCTGTCTGTTCCCTTTGGACTCTTCAAAGGATGGCTTATCTTCGAAGTGTCGCTCCTTGACCGCGACGTGGAGAATAAGTGCGAATACGTACAAGTCTTAACGGTATGTTTAATTTCCGCCTTCTTTCTCTCTGTTTTCTACTTGTTTTCTCTCTCCATTTCTCTCTTATTTCCTCCCTTCTCTTCCTCTCTCT
>NW_022639464.1:2119092-2148261 GCF_010583005.1 Odontomachus brunneus
CTCTCTCTCTCTCTCTCTCTCTCTCTCTCTCTCTCTCTCTCTCTCTCTCTCTCTCTCTTTCTCTCAGCTCATTTCTCTCTTTTGGAGAAAAAAGGTCATTACGCAATGAGATCACATAACGAGCTCCAGTGCGCATATTGTTTACAAGTAAAATATAAATTTCCATAATACGCTTTTCTATTATCTAAGACAGAACTATATTATAATTAAATTAATAATTAAATTATATATTATAATTATATATAATAATTATGTATTAATAATCACAGTTATGTAATAACAACATTTAGTCTGCAAACGTTTAATTTTTTGGTAGAATGAAATGCCATAGAAACATATTATTTATTCTCTTTGCATGCTTTGTGAAATTGGATTTTATATTAATGCGTATTATTTTCGAATTATATATTATAATTCAATTATTATAATTATTCGATATTATAATTATTATTATAATTCGAAGTGTGCTGCAGTATTTATCACACACTTACATGACGTTGAATCTCTATAAAAGGATATCTTGCAACGTATCGAACACACACCTGGAAATCATTTAAACACAATTCGTTCGATATCAATATTATTGCAACTGCGCAACCGATAGCGGGTCTCGTATATCAACTGGATTTTCTTCTACCAAAGGCGAGGAGCACGTAGACTTATAGTGCGTTTTTATCGTATTTCAACTTAACTGCTTCACATACATTTCGACGTCAACGCAAGTACGTTAAAGTCACGAACACGAGATTCTTCTTACCACCATTTTGCCTCGGTGGCTATTCCACAGTTTTCCATTATTTCGCGTAGTCTCTTATTTCCCATACGCGAAAGCGCGGCTATTGGGTAACTCGTGATTTTGTAGAGCTACATTTTCTACGAGTCTTACGATAGTAAGTACACATCTTACGAAATTGTTTCTCGATATTACCGTTTAATCGTCTACGAAAATGATGGGCGATCACCAGCAGTAGAATCGTAGAATCGACGAGTCATTACGAAGGGTAAGTAGAGGCTACGTTTTTTGCCTTAATGAGAAAGAAATAATAAGTTTTACCGTCATGCTGCAAGCTGACTGGATGTTAACAATAAAATTCGGAACCTAGTGGTTCTAACAAAAAAGTTCATTTAGATGTTTTGCACCGGCACACGCGAAAACATCTCGCGTGTGCCGATGCAATCAAAACGCGCCTCAGGCATTTTTATTTCGAATCGGAGAAAGAGGAACAAGATCAGAATGCCAAGCAGCTGCCGTTTGTGGTATAGGGAGAAGAGAAGAGAAAAATGGAATTTCATTATTGTGTAAAGCTGCTCTCGCGGGTAAAGTCGTACTTCTATAAAATTTCATCTCTGTTTATGTCGGCATACGCTGCTTCTGTTAAATTGAAACCGTCATTCACACATAGCCATATGCAGTAAAATCGTTATATACTTACATGTGAGAATACGTGTTTCATTCGCCATCGAATTTGTCTCGCTTTCCCATATCAAAAAATATTTTTTTACGGTCGACTTCTAACGACTGCGGTGAAAGTAATATTGCTCCTCGTTATCCCTTGAATATCACATAAACTTTACCGTAGGATCCTAAACTTTGATTGTATTTCCAGTTGTTTTTCATTTTTATTTTATGATTGTTTGCGCGTGTATATTGCAATATAAAATAACTCATATCAACGTGCATGCTGTTATAACAGTGAAAATATTTTAATTTCTATGTAAAGTAAAAGAATGTGAGTCTATAAGACTCGATCGCGAATGTTAGTGCTAACAATTTTTAATTCATGGGTAGTAAAGAATAGTCAGGTAGGAGATAGTAGGAAATATCAGGATTCCTAATCTAAAATTCTTCAAATTAGGATTAAGGCATTGTCCATTTGTGGGGAGGAAGTAAGTGAGTGAGAGAGAAACTGCAATGTGCTTCGTCATTTTAGTTCTAAAGAGCTTTTCTTTCATTCTCAACTCATGTTACCTCTAAAAACAGAATACAGTAAGGAATTATTATGCTTGTTCTAACTCTGTCTATAGGGACTTTATTCTAGCCTGTTAAGTATCGCAGTCAACTGGACGGCAGTGGAATTATTTGCTACTTAATCCCTAATCTAATCTGAAAAAAACAAGTTTAGTACGAGTTCGTGTGTATGAATACTTTTTGTCTTAGATTTTTTGTGTTTTGCAACTTTTATCAAGCAAGTTTTTAACTTTTATTTAAATTAATCCTTTCTACAAATTCTTAGTCGTTTTTCGTTACATGTCAAACTAATATATAGCTTCAAAGGGATTCCAAAGTGGATGACGAACTCGAAAAACGTCGATAACGTCGAGGCAATATGATCATGTTATTCTTTTTGTATTTTTTATACATATAGATCTGATATAAATATATGCTGATTTGCTTCAACCTACCATTTATATCTTAAATAAATATATTAAAATAGGGCTTCAATTCGTCATTTCAAACAGAGTTTAGTTTAGCATATCAAGATAGAGTCTAATCAGATTTACAAATTTAGATGTTAATTTATAAGAACGTTGTCTCTGTGTAGGACCTAAGTAGACCTGTTTTTATCGGGCCTTGATAGAAGTAGGAAAGTAGGGAAGAACTAGGTCTAGGTTAGGTTTTAAATTTCTACCCGGATATATTACAGAGAAAGTTTTAGACACGCGCACGTAAGCGCACTCATGCGCCATACATGCACATATATGTGCATGTACAGGGTGTCTGAGGAAAAACACGCAAGACCACGTATGTAGATTAGGTCGAACTGAACAAAAAATTCCTCTATCATTTTCTAAACAACTAAGTAAAATTTTGAGTTATTAATTAAAAAAAAAATGACAAATGATCATGTGCAATACGACAAATACTATAACAGAAACACTTGCAGTCGTATATTAGGTAAAACTAAACAGTAAAAGGTCCTCTCTATTATTTTGCAAAATGATCACATAGATTTTTAGTTATTAGTTAAAGAAGATTAGTGCAATAAATTCCCACAATTATACTCTTAAACTTATAATTTTTCTTAACTAATATTTAAACATTTATATGGTTATGTGCAAAATGGTAGAGAACATTTTTGTTCAGTTTGACCTAATATACAAGCACACAGTAGCAGAAGTCGTTACCATAATTTATCCACCGTTTAGGGCGTGATGACGAATCTTCTTTGATTAATAACTCAAAATTTTATGTGGTTATTTGAAAAATAGTAGAGGAATTTTTTGTTCAGTTTGACCTAATCTACCTATACACGTAGTCTTGCGTGTCGTATGTCACTCTGTATATGTATGAAGACATTAAAGATACTTTGCAATATCCAAAGTAGATTCACTGTAACACATATTTAATTATCTCAGCTTAAAATCTCCTCATTTACGCTTGTATCGTTTGCTTTGATGCGACACAACGCATATTGTTTACGTACGCGCGCAATTAATATTCGATTGCTGAATGTAACGTGCTCGGCTCGCAGGTAACACATCGTGAAACTGTCCACACACAGTAGGGAGTCCATTTGTTTGCAGATGCTGCACTGGATTCCGCTCTCTATCTATTTCGCGATCGTCTTAGTCGCGTCTCGGCCAGCGCGCCGAAGGAAAGAGCCGTACAGAAAAGCGAAAAGTGAATATCAGGATATGTGATTCGGTGAAGCTCAAACGCGGTGGTTGCTGGCGCGAGGTTGCATTACCATTTTGGCCGTTGGCCAACCTAGTCTCCGAACTCCAGGAATCTCCGATAGAAGATAAGCCCTCACCTCCTGCTCGCGGTTAGATTCAGACGGCACACCCGGTAGATAAACACACCCGGGGGAAGCCAACCCCACACCGTTTCCAACCCCCCGTCGACTTCCCCCGGCTGCCGCTGGGGCCGCATCGGGGATTTCCGTAGATTTACAAGCCGAAATTTCCTTATCGCAATCAACCGGCTATATGTTTCTTCTGACGCTCCTAAGAAATCGAAAGGAAGGGAGTTATTAATCTTGCGGTAATATCAAGCCTGTAAAAGTTGAATTTCGTCGTCTATATTTTCTCTCTTGCTCTCTGTCTTTTTAAACATAAATCATCGTAATTAGTGCACATTGAAAGCGCGATATAATGAAATTGGAACTTTATAAAGAAACGGATTGAAATAATTTCATCCGACAATTTATTGAGTAAAGGTCCATCTACAATGAAATTGGCAGTAGACAGTAAGACGTTAATTGACCAATCATAGTAAGCAAATTTTTATTATTTTATTTTATTATTTTATTATTTTTTCAACAATCGGCTATAGTTGATCAATTTACTTATTATTTACATCTTGCTAACCTGATTTCCTAGTCCTAAATCTAGAATACTTCATAAATAGTCAGGTGGGGAAGGGAGCGGAGATAAAAAAGTCACGAAATCATTGATTTATATACATACACATATATAACATAAAACAATATTTTATTTATAGACACATAAAAAATAATTTAATAACAATAAAAGTTATTATATATAGTGAAAATATAAATTACTTTTAAGATAAAACTATTGTTATACTTAAAATTAAGAAGAAGTAAAGTTACTTTATTTGCCAAAACTGTGAATTTTATTGAAAAGGTCTTTTTCAGAATTATCTTAAAAATCCTCTAAACCAGGATAAACCGGGACAGTTGACTGAATCTGGGATAAATCAGTATCCCGGAGAGCATTCAAAAAAATTCGGGACAAAGAATTCGAAAAACCGGGTCTATCCCGGGAAAAATGGAACGTCTGTAGACTTATTCTGTAACTTTTTAATGACAATGTCACTAGCATGATGTGTTACTGCGCAACTTTTCTATCATGTATTATACTTGCACAACGACAACACAACGATAACAACATTGTCGTTACAAAATGGGCCAAAATAGGTCGTTACAAAATAGTTACAGAACAGGCTTACTAGTCACCTTATATTAAAATGCTTTCACTATAAAATATATTGAAGATTATATATGATGTTAAATCGTTTATCTTATCTTAAGAAACTTTAAAGAAATATAAAGCAGATCGTAAATTTACACACTTAAAGTCGCAAATATATCGAATAAATTTTCGCAATTTTGTTATAATATTATAATTCCGTCTTTATTATCTTTGGAAGAAATTCCACAACAATTTTATGGGATTTCCCTACTTCGAATAGACTGAAACGAATATTTGTGTTGTTACATGAGTAACATTCTTTTCTCATAGACGTAACTTTGCGTTGTTGTTTTCCATAATGATTGCGCGGAAGAAGTTTTTCGTATCAATCGACAGCTATCATATCCTCCGTCTGTCCATGAGACTATGATTAACGATGATGAGTAGGGATGCACACAAGGGAGTAGTATAAGGACGACATAGATTGCGAAACATGTAATAAATGATTGACTTCGCCTAAATCAACGGTGATAATAAGATCCCTCGACATGTTGAGAAATATGGTGAAGTAAAAAGTAAACATCGTCATAATTGCTACATAATTAAAAGTAGCAAGAATGTCGAGGAAAATCGTCCTTTATCGAATCTTTTCTGCTTTGATATATTCTTGTACATATATATCTTTAACAAAAATTTGATCAAAATAAAGTCCGAAATTATAGAAAGCTCCTTTTGTACAACTAACAGAAATATTTGAATGGTCTATAAGTACGGATAGTGTCATCTCTTAGTGTCATTAGATATTAATACTGTTTTAATAATATTAATATGATAGTGGGAGATTAATATGTCCAGCATGTCAAACGCACGTATCGAAATTTTATCAATTATCGTATGCGGCGAATCAATCTTCCACACCGATCCCTGAGTCCCAAACTTATATTATTATTTATATTACCAAAACCCCCATTAAACCGATGGTGAAATATATTCATTTTATATGTTGCGTTACTGCCTCCGCCAGGACACGAACCTGGAACCTCCTCACTTTCCGGGCGGGACGCCTTTCCATTCGGCCACCGAGGCTTCGACACTCCTCTTGCAACACAATGTTTATAAATTCTCTAAGGTGTAAGTCGAGAGAGAAAGAATTATTAAAATAGTAATAGAAAAATATTATTAAAACAGTATGAATATTTAATGGCATTAAGATATCCGTGCTTAGCTCCTTATAGGCCATTCAAATACTTCTGTTAGAAATAAAGTCCGTTAAATATAAACTGAAGCACATGAGATATCTCTGATTTGTGTTACACTCGTAACTCTGCATTCGTAAACTCTCGCAAAGATAAAACAAATTGTTGCATTATAATTTTTTTACTCTAATCTGACACATTAGGGTCACTTTCAACTCCATTTGATTTTTTATTTTGAATTACCCGCAAACTCTAGGGGAATAAGGAGATCATAACTTCGGTTCACACACTAATAAAATTTATAACTAGTAGGAATATAAAGTTTACACGCTGTTATTTTTCTATTGCTTGTCAAATAACAAACAGGCATAATTGTTATGAGATCGTTTTTGATTCCATAGCAGTATGCCAGATTGAGAGAGAGAGAGAGAGAAAGAGAGAGAGAGAGAGAGACAGATGTCAAAGTATAAAATAAAAATGTAAATAAAGAATAAATTTACACTACTTTCTACTTTATCTCCATAATGGATAATAGATCTTCAGGTAATGCATTGATCACAAACGAGATTATTCCAAAGATCTTTTTCGTTATTGGATATTACATATTGTGTGCTTCTATACGCATCAATAAATAGCATCTGCTGATGGAGAAATGCACTCCTTTTAGTTTGTAATTGCATATACATAAATAATCCTATAACGGTATCATCTAGGTCATGATTTAATTAGTTATGCATTATTATTTCCTTTTCTTTTTGTTTATAATGAGTAATGGTATTATTGTTGTCCTTGATAGCGGAATTGTTGAATTGGTTTTTAGCTCAATTTACAATGTTCCATTTGTCTGATTATTTTGTATTTATGACCTTTCATATAATATAATTCTTGACTTACTGAAGAAAGTCCGGTTAAGAACTGAAATTATAATGCGTTGCTGTGATTGTGCAAAAATATTATTTTAAATAGCACCATACCTAACCGTACCTAACTTTTAAAGGCCCTATTTATTAATTCATTAAATTTGATCAGAGTCTATAAAACCTTTCCTGAATGTAAAATGAAGATAATTTATCGTTATATTTCGGGTTTTTGCATTAAATATAACATATAAGAGAAATTTCATCTGATTAGCTTATTTATTTTTGGCTATATTATACATGACCGAGATTTCTGTACCTATCCAAGTAGCACGCAAAGCTTTAAAACAGCTGCGATAACATTGTCGCAGCTTAAACTGCAGATTTTTTGTCTAACACAGTAACTGCTACGACATGGTTATGATGTTTTGACAACATTATGGCAGCAAAAGTGGGACAAAGTATTTAGGCTTTGAAAACGCAGCCGCAATCATTTAGCCGCACAGTTATTTTGCTATAAAGAAGTTATGACAATCGTCAGAAAATCTGTTCTTTTTGGCTGAACTATCTGAACTACACACTCGTGCCATAAATTAGAGTAAGAGTAATAATTAGAGATAAGAAAAATATATTTTGTTTCACTCTATTGTACCAGTTTGCACCAGTTCAGGCAGTTCAACTAAAAAGAACCTATACATTCACTCTTCATTTCACCGTTCCATTGTTTAATTCAGTTCTAATTAGTGTTTTAATTTTGTGTTTTTTCATAATGCACGATTTCTTTATTTAATAAATTTTGGTAAATTATATATGGTAATTTTTGGTAATTATATATAGTAAATTATATGGTAAGAAGAAAATTTTTATTACGATTTGTTTTATATCTTTTCTAAACTATTTAACACTTATGCCATATGATTTCGGCGACGAACTGTATATATAAGCGTGAATATATTGCTTGTGTCGTAATATCGCAAGTTTACTTCACTGGAAATGTGATAGCTTCTTTCAGGATCTTCAGAAGGCGAATGTTGTTGCATCCTCAGTCACGTAGATCTTTAAGCCGACATCAAATAGTGGATTTGAATAGCTTTACGATAGACATGAAACGAATGCCGCGTGATCGTATCGCATATCGCAGGCTGTACAAAGAGGAGCATCTGAACTCTCTGAAACTTTGAATTATTCCAAAAGAGCAGCTCTTTTCAATATTATCAGAATTATTCCAGGCATTAGAAATTGTTATACACCTAAACCCTAAATTGTGTATACTCAGATGTTAAAGAATATAAGCAATATATTTTTTCTCAAAAGTTGTTTTCACGATTGTTTTTAAGTTAACTCTTAAAATGAATAGGGAGTCATTTGTGTACGAACATTTTTATAATAACTTTATGTTTCTCTTTACTTACAAATTTCTGAAACTTTATATGTACTCCAAAAAAAACTTGAGGTTCAGTGAGAACAAAATTCGTCAATTACTGCCTCTTGTATTTTTTACTTATTTTCTTATTCTTCTATATTATATAAAAATGTTTTTATGTTATTTAGTCGTGTTTTCTTACATAAAAATACACATCATTTTCACATGCCAAAATAAATCTATTTTTCCCAAATGCTATTATGCTATTATTTTTTTATTGTTATGATCTTTAATATAAAATCCAAATCTTTTCCTTTTTTAAGAAAAATTGCAAAAGTGATGATTTTTTAAACGAAGTAGCTTTCTTCGTACTTGTTAAAAAAATAATCAAAAAGTACAATTTGATGTTTTTGATAACTTCATAATTTACGAGTTAAGATTTGAAAGAAGTTACGTCAATTTTTTTAGAAATTTTCAACAATTTTGAGTTGACGAAAAATGTATCAGACGTAAGTAATCCCTCTATTCACTGTTAAAGTTTCAAAAATATCAATTCACCATAAAAGTTAAGGTTTAACAAGACATTAAAACGATCTAACGCGATATAAATCCACAATTTAAAATATATAAATTGTTTTACATTATGCAGAATTAATCATGCCATACTATAAATGTTAACAGTCCAGCAGCGGAAAAAATCAGAGTAGTATAAAATACGCCAGCAAATTTATTCAGGATAATTCTTAATTATCGTCTTTTGACTCACCATCGTGAAAAAAATTTCTATTATAGGGAAGCTGGATAAAGTATTATATTCGCAAATTTAAATAAGTGTTATGCCACCATAATAGAAATCCTACTTAAATGCACGGAAGCTTTTCGTGTTCTTCAGAGGGAACTGGCACCATTTGAGGTTCGTAACGAGCCTTGGCAACGGAATTGCCACGATCACAATGCAAAAGCGAAATCGTACGGGAAAAGTCTCTTTATCAAAGCTATATAGAGAAGGCGTTTCAGCGCATTAAAGCGGCCCGCACCGTATTATCACTTTCAATTTATTCTCCTTTTCTTCCCTCGGCAATTCCACCAGCGCGATCTAAAGTCGACCACAATGTAGTAGACGAAGAATAAATATAATTACTAAGACTCGGAGAAAAAATATAAGACAAATATTTATTTACAATACGGCTACTTTTGTAATTCCTATCACATTTAATTACAGACAATGTAAAAGATGATTTATTTTCTATTTATAACTCTCAAAATAATTTTTGCAATTTTCAAAGAAAATCACATAATATATTGAAGTACTCTAATACAAACATCTATTTTTATATCAGATACTTAACAAATATCTTGAGAAAAAAATTCTTATATTTCTCTATTCAAAATTTTATTCTAGTTAAAATGAAAATATTCTTTCTCATGTGTTCCGTTTTATGAGTGAATTTTAGTTATAACAATGTATATTTATTTTTAATTTAGTTATAATTTTTATTTTAGTTATAAGAACGGTATATTTATTTGAATGTGAATACATATTGAATATCTGTGTATGTTTCACTTGTTATCGAATGGTCGTTTCCGTTGTGCCGGGAACATTTGCCATACGCGTGAGATTTAAATGCAATTTGGACCCCAATGTCGTACTGTTTCTCTTCGAATAGACTTGATCTCCGCAAATACAGACGTCTGTCGAGCTCGCAAACCTTCAAATTACAGTGGGAGGAATGTTCTCCAATTCGGTGGGATACCCGCAGCTGGTCGGTGATTGATCCTCGCCAAGTCATTCATTTAATAAATTAAATTACTCGAAGGTTGGGGATGACAGCGAAATCAATCATAGACTTTTAGTTGAAAATCAAATTTATAATAACGTAAAATATTAGCCTGTCAACGTGTCAAATAATGGTTGCGTATATATTAAAGAACAAAAACGTTATTACAGTTTAAATAAATGCATTCAAGATAAGTATATCTGGTCGTAAATTCATCCGTAACCCGGTAAAAGTAGGGAAAACATTTGAGCCCGATAAAATTCAGCAGACTCGTGACTGCGACATAACGGCACAACATGGCGGAGTTGACAATTTAAGCGGACACTTCGCATTACATACATATAGCCACACACATATACACATATACACACATACGTGCATTTGCATTATAAAGTCTATATATTCACTGCGTAAAGTGGCCGCTTTACTTTATTACACCGATGTCGCACCGTGCATTTCTCCTCGCGACGAAAAGTCTTTCATCCCTCTCACGACATCGGGATGCCTGTACGGCTTTGTTACCGTCGTAAGATTAACGAGGTCTCGCGCAAGGGAAGTCTGTTTGTTCGCTGCACACGGAGCTGATGGCGGTGTAACGAGATGTGTTCACCACTGTGCACGTAAGATTGAGCTTTCTCGCGGCAGCGAGACGGGAAAATAGCGAGTCGCGTGGCAACCGTGGATGAGGCGGATGTCAGTTCAGTCCGTAAGTTATAGAAGTTGCGGTAGTTTAGCGTTTCTCATTGGTGTGCCTCAACAGCCCGCAATATCGCGGCTATGCATTCAAATCGTTTTATGAAACGTATTTTCAACGTAACGAATAATATTTTTGCATATTGTCGCGCATTTCTCTTTTAATATCCTCTCTCTCTTTCTCCCCTTCCCAAAATAACGGGATTTAAAATATACATTTCGAAATAAAATTGTGAATGTCAAACGAGAGTTAAATAAAAACATAATTGGTATATTTAAATAACTTTTCATATTTGAAAAACGTAAGTGTGTCCTATTGGATTTCTAGTATAATTATTTTTTTATTGAAATTTTTTAATAAAAGGTCACACGTAATATCTCTCTTAGCGATATTACTGAGTCGTCTCTCTTACGTTTATACGGAAGATGACTTACCTTCATACAGCTTGCACAAACATGGCAACGCATCTGAAACTGAGTACATACAGCGTGTCTACCTAACTTACTCCGTTTGCAGATTCTTATGTGTGCAATATGATGTGTACACCTGTTATTTTCATACATGCATATTAAATGTGACATGCATACGCACACAGTAAGAAAATACACGAGAAGAAAATTCACTGACACCAATAGTGATATCACTTAATTAATAATCAAATAATTTTGTCATTAGTTACTAAACAAGTAGTACGACTAGTACATTTAGAGCGGAAATGTGTGTCCGAAACGTCGTCGCTTATTACACAGTCCCGCGCGCACTAAACTTGCCACTTTATAATATAACAGTATATACACTATCTCTCCTAATTATAACACCTGATTTCACTTCACTTTAATGGAATATATTTCGCATTACTGTGTAGATGTAGATACCACGATAAGATAACGTGAAACGAATTTTACATCAATAAAACTTTGAAACTCTCTCTCAATTGTTGTCTTCAACTGGGTCTTGTGAAGACTTACTGAACAAAAGTTATAAATATATAGGGACGTAGAGGAATAGTATATAAATGGGGAAACTATTGTAATTTAACTAAAATATTTTACTGTAATTACGACACTTAAAAAATTGTAAGGTTACTGTTGTATTTTCAGTACGTGTGTGTGTGTGTGTGGTGTGTAATATATCCAAGGGATTATTCATAAATTTACTATTTTTTGGACAAAATTACGTATCTATACATTTATTTTGTTATCTAAGTAATAAATATTAATATCTAAGTAATAAATATTAATTTGAGGCAAAGTTGAGGTAGATATACGAGAGTAATCCAGAAAGTAAAGATCATTTAGCTTTGAAAAATTAAGAAAACTTTATTATTTGATTTTATATTTTTTAAAACACGTAGTACTTTATTCTATTTCTTCTGTGACAAATGGGTATTTGATTTTCGTCATGCATGTTGTTCCATTATTGAACTTTTCACATTATTTTCTCACATTTCATTCATTCATTATCGTATCACTATACACCTGTTTTAATTGACGATAAATATCGACAAGTCTTGTTTTCTGAGCATTCAAGAATCGAATAACACTCTGCACTTCATAGTTAGCGGGATTTTGTATAGCAGGGTTTATTTTAACTACACACATAACGTTCACAAAGATACATATTAAGACACGTGATTCTCAGAATACTAAGACAACAGATTAGGAAGACGAATCAACTTTAAATTAAGAAAATGAAATGATATTAAGACATGTGATTCTCAGAATACTAAGAAAACAGATTAGGAAGACGAATCAACCTTAAATTAAGAAAATGAAATGACTGCGCAGCAACTATGCGCAAACAGTTTTCACTTTCTGGATTATCTTTGTGTAGAGATATAAGAGAGATATGAAATTAATAATAGAATCAAAGTGTCGATTACTTACGGTAAAATTATGGTAAGATAGTAATTTATTTATAATTTTGATAAAATTCATTGTTTTTTATATTTTCATGCACACAAATAAGATGTATTTATATTTTCGACACATTTTAATATAAAACAATATTCTTATATTCTCATTAAATGTACATCTGATAATATCTAAGATATTTTTCAGACGAAAAAAGGAATATAATCCTTCGAGAATATTAAGAAGTTTCCATTTTTTAAATAGTACTAAAAATTTTCAATTATATACCACAGTCTAGTCACTAAAACAGCAAAATAAAAAATAAAAATGCGATCTAAGATATGATTGTGTGAAAAATATAGATTAAGACTGTATTACTTTTATATTATATAATATAACTTTTATTTTGAAAATTCTAATAAAAAAAGAAATTTCTCAAGTTTCTTAATTACTTACTATGTATTTATTATAGTTTCTTAATATTATATGCAATATATAATATAATTAATTATTATATGCAATATATAATATCACAAAATATTTTATGGAAAATGTGAGTTAAATGAATGTTTTACTTATTTTAAAAGCTAAATATTGCTGTTGAACTGTATGTAAAAATTTTTCAGTTTTAAAATTTTTCTTAATTACTATTTTACCCATTTTCCAAATTTACTACGTAATTCACTATAATTTACCGCTAGATTATATATGTTATTTTTATCTCTATGTGTACATAATACAAATATAAAAAAATATTAGTTTTATTTTTTTTATTAATGCTTTATTTGTGCATCAATACACAGATGATATTTATGTAGATAATATTTAGAAAGAGATAATATACACAGATAATATTTAGAAAGAGATATATAAGTATTTAAATATATGTATATGTATATATATTTCGTGCATTACAACTATATAAATTATGAACTTTCCATTGATATATTTCCTAAATAAGACGATCAGTAACTCTAAAACTTGTGTGCCAATATATTAGTTTTTAATATTATAGTAGTTTTTGTTTTCAAAAACCTAATTCAGGGAGTTTACAAGAAATTAAAAATAAAAATAAAAATCCGACTTCGCGTATAAAAAGAAACGCATATAAAAAATGTCACAATTGACTTTAGTTCCAATTGCACGAGCAGTTACATATTTCAATTCATTTGTAGTTCATGTCTCAATAAATCCCTAATAAATTCATTATGTCTTATAATCTTCTTAATAAATTAGTAAATTTTAGTATTATAAATATAATTATATATATAATCATATATAACTAACCATATATGTCTGGCTAATTCCAAATATATCTACTTAGGATTCGCACTTTAGCATACATCTGTGTTTTGCAGTTATTTTTGCAACAACGGTATTACTTCGCATTTCTTTTCTTTTTTGTGAATAAAATCTCACCCGACGGCGTTAATCTGTCCAAAGAGCTACTCGTGAAAAACAACCTCCGGCGAACTGCGGCGTAAAGTGTGAGCGATACATATCGCGGCATTCTCGCTTCTCATTTGAATTCCGCCACGTGCGCTATCGAGATTATTCGCGGCAATACGAAGACCTATCTCTCGATCTAAAATTCGTCGCGTCTAGGTGCGCGTCTGGTCCGGCCGCAGGATGCTGATGCAGTCGCCGCATATGTGTGATACTGAGGGAAATGAAGGAAGATCGGGAGAGAAAAAGAGTTCGCGTGTGTACGCTCGTGCGGCGTTGACTGTCGCGTATCGAGAAAAATTACCATATCATGCAAATCCGGGCACGGACCGAAACACCTCCGGTTCGGGTGGTCGTCACCCACGGCTACGAACGGGCGGTGGCGGGCGTTTCGGATGAAAGTTGATCGAGCGTAACGCGTTCGTGCTGCCAACACGCAATTCCGGCTGGTCGAAACAACAGTGACGAGCCGCCGGCCACCGTGCCTCTCGCCGCGCAGTAGATCGCTCGAAAAACGGGACGCCGGACGCGATAGGGGAGCGCGATCGGTTCTAATGGAGGCAGCGCCGCGCGTTGTGTCAACGATTTTTGCGCCAATATTGATACGTCCGCTAAACGCACAGTTTGTAGCTGCAGAAGCGGACTCGTGCTCGGACAGACTGCGTGATATGGGTGGGTGACGCACGTACAGGTGGTCCTAAAACTACACATATCTCTTGTTTATTCTAATGCTGTACACCATACTTTATAAACGCAGTTCCATTCCATGGCATTGCGACGTTTCAAACTTTCGATCACAGGTGCATCATGTATATTAAACATTCGTATATCATGATTATTGATTATTGTAGGAATTGCCGATTTCTTCAATAATCAACAGTCATAATATATGAATATTCTATATAAGATGTTTGTGACGATAGATGGAGAAATGTTCGTATATTTGCAGTTTTGGTCAAATTGAACCCAAAAGTTGTCTACTCTTTGCCACGTGAAATTTTGAGTTATTAGTTAAAGAAGATTGACGAATAATCGCGCGCTGTACAATGCAGAGTATGATCCCAAGTAGGAATTTACTACTGGCATCAAAGTAGCTCAGTACTGATTTATGGTAAACGTTACTGGCATAGTACTAGATGCTAGGATGATAGAAAAGGGCCAGTATCGGAAAACAGTACTGTCACAGTACCGAAAATCAGTACTGTACCAGTATGAAAAAGTATTGATTCCTAGCACTGGGGAAGTAGTACCTATTTCCAGTACTGGACCAGTATCGATTCCTAGTAATTTTTATTATTTATACAATTGTTAACATCACAATATACATCACTATATAGTATGGAAAGAAAGATCAGACAATAGCCGGGGGAGGTTACTCTCGTACCTATATAGGTCTATTTTTAATAGTCATGTGAGGAAAAACTCTTTGGGGCGAAGGCTGGAATCGAACTCGAGTCTTCCGCTTGTCAGGTAAGCATTCTTACTGAGATATCTAGGTTCCACGTTAATGACCTCTTCCGTTTTCCCATAAAGAACATTGGTATCGTCCGTTTTTCGATATCGGTACAATACTGCCCTAATATCCTCTATTGGCAGATTATACGATTTTTATTATCCAGTACTGATTCTACGAACAGGTCCAGTACCAATAATAGAGTATTTTAATACTGGGCCAGTACCGAAAATGACAAACACTTTTCGGTAACGCCCCAGTATACATACGGTACGATTATTCAGTACCTAATCTTAGTACGGAGCCAGTACCAATAATACAGCTTTTTTTATATTAGGTCCAGTACTGAGCCAGTACCTGATGGGCACTGTCTCTCTCTGTTTCTCCCCGTCTCTCTCTCTGTCTCTCCTTATAATTATTAATTAATTAAAGTATATTTTAATTTAATTTAATTTTTATTTAATTTTTATTTTACATTTTTTATTGTTTTTTTTATTTGTGGGCTGCGGCTTCATGTCGTTTGCGTCTGTCAAATTATCAGGTAAATAGCTGTCATCGCGTTGGTTAAGTTACGAAAAAAAATATAGAAGAGATATGTCTCTGCCTGTCTCTCTCTGTCCCTTCCTGTCTCTCCCTGTCTTTCCCTGTCTTTCGATACCAAACATCCATTTCGAAACCGGACATCCGCTATTCGGTATCGACCCAGTATGGAGCCATTTTTCCGTATTGGCGAAACGTATCTGTTCTGTTCTGTTCTGTAATGGCTCCGGGGGAAAAGGTTATCCCCATACGCCATTCTCCAATCCTTATAATGAATAGAATAAGGCCTAGGAAGATCCTAAGCAACGTTCCAAAAATCACAAGATCCGAACTTACTCGGACACGTCTTATCGTGACGGCAGTTAGGCCGAGACTTTTGGCGAAACGTATACGATTGCTACTTGGGATGGTAAGTACGATTTCCATTGTATACTTGTACATTAAGTCAAACTGATCATCTGTCATTTTGCAAAAAGTCATCTGTCATTTTGCAAATATATATTAACAACACAGATATGTGGATCCTCTCTAAAAATAGGCATATAAGAGATTTAATTGTTGCTGCTTTTTCGCGATGCTGATGGGTTCTCTCGCTTAGCTCATTTCATGTGGCTGCGCCTTGCTTCGTGTCGTTTGCGCCTGTCAAATTACCAGGTAAATAGCTGTCATCGCGTTGGTTAATTCACGAAAAAATATAGAAGAGATATGTCTCTTCCTGTCTCTGCCTGTCTTTCCCTGTCTTTCCTTGTCTCTCCCCGTCTCTCCCTGTCTTTCCCTGTCTTTTCCTGTCTCTTTCTGTCTCTCCCTGTCTCTCCCTGTCTCTCCTTGTCTCTCCCTGTCCCTCCCTGTCCCTCCCTGTTTTTCCCTGTCTCTCCCTGTCTCTCCCCGTCTCTCTCCGTCTCTCCCTATAATTATTAATTAATTAATTAAAGTATATTTTAATTTAATTTAATTTTTATTTAATTTTAATTTTACATTTTTTATTGTTTTTTATTAGTTATATAGCGCGCGCGTAATATGCGCATGTATTGTTCTAGTTATTAAATAAAGAAGATGAGCGATTTTTCTATTCCTCGCACAATTTTTCGCCAACCTTCTTCACTCAATAACTAAAAAATCTATGTGTTTATTTGCAAAATAGCAGAGAACTCTTTTATTTTATTTAACCTAATGTACAATCACACAACGAAAGTCATACTTACTGTCATCTTCTGCATTATAGAGCGTGTGGTTATTCATCAATCTTCTTTAACTCAAAATTTTATATGATTACTTGTAAAATGGTAAATGAATTTTGTGTTCAGTTTGACTTAATCTAGGTATATGTATATGCGTGTTTCCTCACCTATCGTCAGACATTTTATAAATGATCGAAAATTTCAAATATTGTTATGCTAAGGAATGAAACAGTATTTATCAAGTTTTGTGTATGTATTTGACGTTCCTCTCAATTCAAATGTTGAGAATTTATTCAACATAAAGAAAAGCTGCTCATTTTTACAAAGAGTTACTCATTTTCCGATATATATATTTTCAAAGTGTAATGTCTTTCAGCAATGCGTTCCAACAAAGTTCAACAATGTTTCTTTTGCATTGTGAAGTCTACAAAACACCTGTTGATAGGTAAATGTTGATGCGATTACTCATTCCAAGGCAAGCCACAAGCAGCGTTTCACAATATATTTTAATCTACATGTTGTAGAATTTGAAGATGTAGGAAATACGAGAAACGCATTTCTCACATCTTGCGACAAAAGCAGGGATGCGAAACTCATAAATTTGTGCGTCCTGTAACCACAACGTTATTGGTACATGATCTCGCGTGTGCCATTCTGCGACGCATTCATTGACAGAATTTTCCTTCTAGCCATTATGGCCGGATCTTCGGTTCATCTCGAAGGAGCTCGTCCACTATCGAAAGAACAATAGCCCGCGGCTACCGGAGAAGTCGAGAGAACGTGGACATATCGCCGAGAGACGAGCCACTTTCGTGTTTCGAGCACCCTCGGTGATCGTTTCGTTTCTCGATCGCTCGTTACTCGTATCCACGCCGAACGTAACGTGTACATACGTAAGATATACACATCGATTCACCCACCCTCTTTTGCCCTACCGGCTCCGCTGCTTTGCCGCCCCCAAAGTAAATGTCACCTTAGTCAAGCAATTACACACATGCAGCCGCTACAGTGTAACGGATCAATGCGCAATATCTACAATGACCACAAGAGCACGCTGAGTTTGCCAGTAAACACAGAAGTATAGGTTTCTCTCTCTCTTAATAGGCGTCGATAGAAATTAAAAAGATACTTCATAACAACATTTCATATTATTTTCATATTAAAGCTTGTTAAAACTTACGGAGAATCTTCTCCATCGATTAAAAGTTGTGAATACTGGTTTAGACGGTTTAGACGTGGTAATTTTGGTGTCAATGATGAAGAACGCTCAAGACAGCCAAAAAAGTTTGAAGATACAAAATTGCAAGAAACATTTCATATTATCGCAATGTAAAAATGCTAATTATTCCTTGTAGCTGAAAAATTACAATCTATATATCTATGTAAGCAAGATTATAAATTGTTCTTTTTCTATATCCTACGCACAAATAAAAATAAATAACTTCTAATTAACCAGACAGATTTTCATGATTATCACAACGTGAAACTGACGATAAAAGCTTTACAGTTTTTTAAATTACGTTTATGAGACAAATATACTATAACTAATTAATAAATATTAGTAATTAAAATGTACTATATTTATATAATCATTAAATTTGCATCATACACAATAATGTGAATTTACTAGGAGTGTTAATGTGTCAATTAGTTTTGAGAACTTTTAGAAGAGAGCTGTAGTTGTAGTTGTAGGTATTAATGAATAAATCCGAGTGACACTTACCACATGTCAAAATGTTGATATTTATGTTTGATGTCTAGTGTGTCATAAGCAACAGACATGTAAACGATCACATTTGTAGAAGCAGTGAAATAAAACTCCTACAAGAGCATTTTCGACATTTGTTTATTTATTTCTTTAATAAGAAGATAACAGCAGCAAATAATCATGGAAAGCTTGATAAAACTTACGGAATATCTTCTTCATCAATTAAAAGTTGTGAATACTTAGACGTTTAGACGGTTTAGACGTGGTAATTTTGATGTCAATGATGAAGAACGCTCAAGACAGCCAAAAAAGTTTGAAGATACAAAATTGCAAGAATTATTAGGTGAAAACAGTTTAATCTATTTCAGAACTTGTGAGAGCATTGAATGTTGACCGAACAACAATCATCAAATGTTTACATGCCATGGAAAAGATTTTAAAGAAAGGAAAATGGCTGCTACACGATTGTTTGAAAGATTGTTGATTGTTTGACGATTGCGAACCGATTAAACATTTGCATTTCTTTGATTGTTAGACAAAGAAGAAAGAGTTTCTTGTATCAAATTGTGACCAGTCATGAAAAGTGGATTTATTTCAATAATCCTAAATGCAAAAGATCATGGATTGACTTTAACCAACCGTCAACCGTCGATGCCAAAACAGAATGTTTATGATCACAAGATAATCCTTTGTATTTGCTGGAACTAAACAGTGGTATACTACGAGCTCTTGAAATCGAACGAAACTGTTACTGGAGCTCGCTATCAACAACAACTATACAATTTAATGTGTATTAAACCAAAAACACTCCCAAATAGCAAGTAAACAACGGAAAGTGATTCTCTTGATGACAATACTCGACCACACGTTACTGTACTGTGAAGTAATCATTGGAACTCGAATGGGAAGTCGTTCAACACTCCTCGTATTCTTCAGATTTGGCTCTATTAGATTGCCTCTTTTCCTGATCAATGCAAAACATCCACTTGAAGATATACATTTTTCCAATTTCAAAGAAGTGCAAAAATTCGTTGATGAATGAATTGGTTCAAAAGACGAATTCTTCTATCATCGCAGTGTCTATCTCTTGCCAGAAAAATGGGAAAAAGGTGTAGCAAACGGAGGAACATATTTTGATTAATGTAACTCGTATCATTTTTTTTAAATAAGTACTTTTGGGCAAAAAATTCCATTAAAATTAATATACACTCCTAATATATCTATGCATCAATAAATTTACTAAAATTTACAATCAGATATTCATATTACACTTTGCATAACAAATTTAACTTTGCCAAATTTATATACACTTGTTTATCTGGATATAAATAGTAAAAACTGAAAATATACAAGATGCCCCAAAACAATCTTCATAGAAACTCTCATGGAAACATAGTAAGGATTGGGATAAACATAAAAATCTTGTATTGTTTTATGATATACGCAATAATTATCAAGATATTAATTAAAAAAGATTTATAAATGATCACGCGAGATAGATGGGCTGTAGTGGCAATATCTGTCATCAAAACGTGCATAGCATTTCTAAATAAATATGTGGTAATTTCCGTCGTAATTTTACATAATCGATGATTACAAAAATTTTATTTTAATTACAATATTTTGTTCGTACAAAAAATAAACACGAAATAAAATATAAATTTAATCAAGATTAAAAAAATAAAATACCAAATATTAATTTGTACAATTTTCTTATAACAATATAAAATGTCAAAATGACTTTCTTGGGCATTCAAGAGGTAAATTATAAAATAATTCACCGATTCACAATATCACTGGTCTGTTCAGTTATTCTCCCTTCGTGTTCTACTTTAAAAATAAAGTAAAAGTCACGAGGTTCTTTTTCTAAACCACGAGAATCAGAAATAGTGAAACAAGAAGACCGTGAAAGAATCAAAGTGACTTTATCGGGTATTTTAGCATTAATGAACTCACAGGTCACGCGAAACTTATAATTCGCGTGATACATCGTTGCAAACTGTACAATCATTTTTTCAATTGTCCATATCACTTAGTATATACTTGCTGTTTCGAATACCTTTGTTTGTATCAAACAGATTTCGATTCTAGCTACATAATTGCTGAGGTACGGTCATTTAATTATTCCCAGCGATGTATTAACTAACCATCGAATCGGTACTTGTGCGTAGTCGTGTTCGTGCTCGCTTCTCATTTCCTGTAGATATACTCAATGTCGTGACAGTTAATGCCGCTATCGATCTCACTATAGCCGGATTCCTAATCGACCATTATGAACGTTAGTACTTTGTTGTTCGCACACGCCCGAGAGCTTCCGGTTTCTCGGGAATTCGAACTGCGGATTTACAGCAACGCCCCACCACGCGTTTTCCACACAGACGAAAATAAAATCCGCGTTAAACCTCTAAACCTCTTTCAAGTCTCGTTGTCGTGAGCTGCCGCGGCCGGATACTTGTAGTACAAAAGGAAGGGATCAAGCAACGACACATTCCACCTCGTTGACGGAAATTACACCGGTCAGTACACGTCGGTCCAATTACAGCGAACGGAGTGCGGTAATTGGCGGTGGGGGGTTCTGAGGCCGAGTCGTAATCGGATTACACTTTGAGAGCGTCGTAATCCGAAGTCTCTCACTCGAACAATTAAATTTCGCGGTATTGCCTATATCTCCCTGGCGATTCTCCAGGATACGCGATCCTCCTCATCCTTTACGCGGCCATTTGACTTTTATGACGCAGCAGTTGGGACGCGGAATCGCTTCGTGCTGCTGAATTCAACGAGGTAGGATAAGTAAACCAATATTTCGCGCAATTGTGTGCAGAGTTACAGAAGAGTATCGGAGTTACAAAACACTGATCCAGCAATTTTTTGCTTTTGTCCAAAATCTGGTACATCTAGTTGCCTGAATGAGTATGAAAAATTTCTTTAGAAGTGTACGGTCGAGTAAACAACGATTCTGAAGAAATAATGAAGTATTATGATGATACCATGTTTGAAATACTTTCTGAATCACTCGAAATTCTATGAATGTTCAATAATAGAATAAAAATGTAGTAAATTATGAACGTACATAGAAAGAGGATTAGCGCCGCAGAAACTAAAATATGTAGCAGCTAAGATGTGTCATTGAAATAGGAACTAACGTTATTGCTATCAAAGCTAAATTTATTAGCTATTTGAATTTCGGCGCTATACAAGATGAAATACACGTTAGATATAATATACAATTATATTCTTATTTCCGATTATTTTTATTACTTTTTATTTACTTACAGAAAATTCATTCCGCCTGTGATAGCCAACTTTTAACGATGACAGTAAAACGATTAGCCTTTTAACTAAATTTGAATCACAGCTATTGAGATTTAAGCTGATATTACTAAATTATTTTTTTGCGTCGACTATTTTTTATTATTTAACAAAAAAGAAAAATTTTATGTCACAACTGAAAACCTCACTAGTTTAGCAAATTTATAGTTTAATATGGACAGTCAGATTAATTTTATTATCTTTTCAACTGAAATGTTTTCTAAGGTGCATACTACATGATTATTTGATCTTGAATTAGCTATTTAACTGATTCGATGTTACATTGTTTTTAAAAAAATTTGCCTTTACCTAAATATGATTCGAGAATCCGGAACTCTAGATCTGGGAATCGTCTGTCTTACATGCTATACACTTCTTACATATTACACTTCTCCGATTCCTGATAGATGTTATATATTATCTATATACGTTGTAACGTGCAATTATATACATTTTCAACAATTTAATTTGATATTATAAAAAGTAAACACACACATACCATTTAAAAATTGTACATTTCTCCGCAGTTTTATTCTTAATTTAATTAAAACTATAAATAAAGTCTGCTAGTTTTGTATTTCCACTTAAATTTATAGTAATATTTTGCAAAATGTGTTTGAGAATTAATAACATATTGCTCGTGGGAATTGGTACTAGAAGCACGAGCTTTGTAAGGTTAATTCGCGTAAGATATTTAGAAGTAGTTGCCACTTTCTTAACTATTCGAACAAATGTAGGCTTCTAATTTTGGCGGATAAATTAGTATCTCACAACAAATTAATTTTGCTTGTGATAGCCCACTCTTAGTAATAACAGGAAACGATTAGTTCTTTTAGCTAAATTCGAATTACAGTTACTGAGATATTACTAAATTATTTCTTTACGTTGATCACCTTTTATTGTCGCTTTGAAGAAAGATTTGATGCCACAATTGTAACTCTCTCTAGCTTAGCAATTTATAGACGTAATACGTGGACAGTCAGTTTGCTATGTTACAGTAACTAAGTCGCAGAGTTACGTAAAATTTGTGGTTGTACCTAGTAAGATATGATAATAAAGTATAGTGCGACAGAATTGTTAGTACAGCGAAGATAATTCTCTACTAATCAATAGAAAATATAGCACGGTATATGCAATCAATCCTTTTGCTATTGTATGAAAGAAAATTTGATATATTACAGGTTTCACTATAGCTATACAATTAGTTGCTCCAGCAACAGAAGTTTGATGAAGCAACAACTTAATGAAATGTCTGGAATATTTATTCTGTAAACATTCAAATAAGTAATAAAATTTTATAAATGTAAACACATATAAAGATATATGTAATTTATCTCAATATATTATGTCACAAGTACATATAATTATTAATATAAAAAGAGAAACGTAAATTGCGTAACGCATAAATAACATAAAATAATTCAACGTATATAATGTAACAGTAATTAACAAGTGTAGATTATTTTTACCATATTTGCAAAAATCACAACTATTTATCACATACAAAAATCACAATTTCTGTATTCTGGGACACGACATCCACTATTGGGAGTTCATAACTTTGAGTATTATGAACGACATCGGAAACTGTTACAATGATAAAAATAATATTTTCCTTCAAAAGCATGATACTGATATCATCAAGGAAAACATCATCAGAAACACTCATAATTATAGCGTATCCAATAGAATGCCCGATGTTGAGTGGACTTTACATGAAACATATCGGTATACATGTTTTCCTCTTGAATTTTAGGTTTCATCTTTAGACGGAAAATCGGCCTTTTTTAATATTTCTCTTCACTGAATCAACCGAATAATTTTTTTCGTGTTCAAGAAATTCTGAAACTTCAATAAAGCTGCAATAAAACTTTTAATGAATTTAATGAATTGATCTTCCTTCAATAGTTTTTCTTCGCAAATACGTGAATCCTAAAAAGGAAAATTTGAGCTGCGAGTTTGACCCAATTGCTTCGTCACACATAAAAGAGACACGCTTCATTGAGCGCGGAACAAAATCTAAGCGTCCTTCTCGCGAGGAATTTTGTTTCGCCCTTCGGGAAAGAGAAGGGTTGGATGTCGCTCAACTACGATGCGCAATAAAACGTTACTGTCGAAAGAGCTAGCGCGAGGCTGGCACGTCGGGCGTACATTTCCGCATCAACCGGAGCAGCGTCGTATCGGAAGATCGTGAACATCGCGAAGAGAAAGACCTCGGTGTTATGTACATAGGGGAAACATCTGGTACGACTCGCGAGTTACCAACGGTCGAATAAATTCTCGGCGATATTTTCAATCCTACAGCGGGAGCTCGTCGGAAGATCCCAGGCGAAATACTCCGTCGCGTAAGATGAGAAGTCGCGCGAATGCGACACAAACGCTTACAGACGATGTACGTAATCGCGCCAGGGTTTACGTAAGAACAGGAGTTTAAGGCACAAGTATCTGCGAATAATATTGCAATCACGTATTTATTCATGCGATTTATACGAAATAAAACTTACTCGAGGATACATCGTAATATTCTTTTAATATATTGTTAAACGAATTAAGGGCCGACTGTTCCAACCTCTTGGTAAGTTACCTGACAGTTAAATCATTGTCTGTTTTCGTTTTCTCTTCAAATTAGACAGAGATAGACACATATTTAACTGTCAGCTTGAAGTTGAAACTAAGAGATTGGAACAATCGGCCCCAAATCAAGGGAATCATTAAGGATTATATTAGATGGTAAACTTAGTTCCTGCGGCTCACAGTTAGATGACGTTAGTTGTAGGTGTAATTTATTTTGACATCTGAAACTGGCTGCATTTTAGAGGTTAGACATTTGTCAATAAAATTCAGTGCGAAGAGATTCATTTAAGCGAGCAGTGCTATTTTTTCTTTTGATTAAATATGGAACGTGATAAGTTGTTTTTTCGACATGTGCTGCTTCATTACTTTGACTTGAAAAAAACTGCAGCTGCAGCTCATAAATTGCTTTTCGAAGCTTATGGCAATTATGCTCCATCGGAAAGAACATGCCAAGTATGGTTTCAGCGATTTAAGAGTGGTGATTTTGATGTCAATGATAAAGAACGCTCAGGCCAACCGAAAAAGTTTGAAGACACCGATTTGCAGGCATTATTGGACGAAAACTCTACTCAAACGCTCCAAGAATTGTCTGCAGCATTAAATGTTACTCCGATGGCTGTTTCCAAACGTCTACATGCAATGGGAAAAATTCAAAAGGAGGGAAAATGGGTACCACACGAATTAACCGCAAATGCCATTGCGAATCGCTTAAACATCTCTATTTCTCTGCTCGCCAGGCAGAAAAAGAAGAGTTTTTTGTGGCGCATAGTGACTGGCGATGAAAAATGGATATACTTCGATAATCCTAAACGAAGAAAATCATGGGTAGACCCTGGCCAACCATCGACATCCACACCAAAGAGAAATATTCATGGCCACAAAGCAATGCTTTGCATTTGGTGGGATATGCACGGCGTCGTTTATTATGAGCTACTCAGACCGAACGAAAGTATCACGGGGGATCGATATCAATCACAATTAAACCGTCCGAATGAAGCATTGTTGGAAAAAAGGCCAGCGGTAGCCAGCAATCGACGTAAAGTCATGCTTTTGCACGACAACGCTCGACCACACGTTGCCAAAGCCGTCAAAGAAACACTAATGCAGCTCGAGTGAGAAGTTCTCCCGCACCCAGCGTATTCACCAGACATAGCTCCTTCGGACTATTACTTGTTCCGGTCGATGCAGCACGGCTTGGTGGATACACACTTCAGAAATTACGAGGATGTGCGAAAATGGATCGACGAATGGATTGCATCAAAAGACCAATCGTTCTATAGTCGCGGAATCTACGCGTTGTCCGAAAGATGGGAAAAATGTATAGCTAGCAAGGGAAAATACTTCGATTAATGTATTTTTTGCTTTTGATGTCGAAATAAATGAGTTTTTTAAACAAAAAACCGCAGGAACTAAGTTTACCACCTAATAAAATAAGTCTATTGTCGTTACTTCACAGGTAATTTTATAAAACAATAACGAGGTCGTGATATCGTTGATAAATTAATGTTCAGATAAAAGATACTTTCATGTAATGTTTTGTAATTATTATTGTTAGATCTCTGTATGTGTGTTTAGTCATTATAATGTTTTCAGTTGAAAGATATTAGTTATTGTTCCATACGTTTGCTGCGTTTTCCGCAACTGTGTTTAATCTGTTTCATACGTTTGCAGTAAAGTTTACTATAGAAAGTAAAGTTTACTATAGAAAATTATTACCAGCATATTATTGTTTCCTTGATACCATACAACTTTTGTACACATGTTTTCATATCTTTAAAAATAGCGGAGATATTCCAGATGGACAAAGTTAATGATTGAGAAATAATCACATTTTTTTAGATATTCATGAGAATATGCGTGAGAAGCATAATATAAGTAATATCTCGAAGAAAAATACATTAATTTGATCTTCTTAAATTATTATTCTTTGATACTAAAACTTGTCTCTTTCTTATAACAGACATTTCTTATAACACAAAGAAACTTCTGCTGCAATATGAAATTGATTTATTTATTTTTAATATATTCAAAATTTATTTAAACCTTTTGTTTGCCATTTCGGATCCCCTTAAATCGATAAAAATAATTATTTTATATCTTATTATTAATTTGCTTTTTTCTATTTCTTATGTCTTACTTTCTTCCTATGATATTGAGAAGTAGATCGAACAAAAAATCTCATTAATAGTAAATTGAACTTCTGCATTTAGTACATTCTGCGTAATATAAAATGATCTATCAATATATATTTACATATGTGCGTATAAATAATTAATCTATGACGGTCTTATCGCATGAACTATAAACCGTAGATATGTAAAAATATATGTATACTATTTATATCTAGTCAAGAGAGTAACTTAAATTATTAATTAATATAGGTTATAAGAGAACTTTTTTTTATCTTTAATGCCCACTAATGAGCAGAGTAAGGCCCATCAGAATAAGATCCACAGAAAAATGAATGTTGCCATGTTTTTGCTTGACTGAAAACTGAAGGAAATAGGATAGGTGCGAATTAAAATCGCTTTGGTTATGTCGGTAGTGATCATTACTAGAATAGAAATACCATCCGGCATAATAGTTTTAACATTTAAGAGGCCTAGTCCTAACAAATTTCTAAATTACGTGCAATGTGTGTGTATATTCGTGCACTATGATTGTAGATTACTTTGACAGAGCCGCTTCTTCGAAATAATCAACAGTTATAATACACAAATATGTAAACATATTGCATTCAATCGAGGAGCTCGTTTGAAAATTGGCTTAGTTAATGTTAAGGCTATATTATGCCGGGTTGTGAATATGTATATACATGTATATACGTTCATAGAGCTCAATAAAACATCCAGTACAATGCAACATACAATACAATGAAACATTATGTATTATAATTCCCAGAGCTTCTGCCGCACGTTTGGTCGCTTACGCGCTATACTTATGTTCTTACGTTGGTCCTTATGAGTCTTCCGTTACACGAGAAGCATGTTCGATCGACAACACGAGCGTCAGCTCAAAGCTAGCCCCGTAACTTGATTCATGCAGATTGCCCGAATTGAATATCGGGATTAAATCCGGCTCGGCTATCTCCGTATAACGGAAGTTCTCAGGTAGGAACTTAACTCAGAAATCTCAGGCGGTTCCCTTCGCGAGATAGTCCCCCGTTCGCGGATCGAATCCGAACGATCTTATCCGACGTAACTACGCACACTTCGAACCACAGTTAATGAGCGTTAAATCTGATTTGTGGCGTTTAGTTTGGCTAAACTGATAATAACTAATGGAAACGAAATAAATCTCGCAGCCGCTCTCGGGTCGAACGGCGAACCTAATTTGCACGGTTCTTCCATCTCGGTCGCGATACAGCCCGTCGAGAGCGACGCGGTTTGGTTATTCCGAAACTATAACTCATGTAAATTCATTACCCCGAAGTCTGATTGCAATTTTAATTGTTATTTCCTATTGGCGCAAACGCGTGTCTCAGCCCCGTGATTTCGTGCTTTATCTCGCACGCGATTTGGTGTATTGCGAGTTTTAAAAATTCATATAAGAAAGTCTCTCTCTTACTATCTAGCTATCTTATTTTCAAAGTATTGTCTCGCCTTCGTGCAAAATGAATCACTTTTCATTAATATTGTGTTTAAAAAAAAATACTATAGACGTAAATAAAAATATTTATATCTATAATATGATTTAGAAGAAAAGAAGATTTTTGTTTTTAACATGCAAATTATATAAAATAAGATTATATAACGTTAAACGTAAATAAGTTACTATACATGTTATATAATTCAACAAAGAAAAATATATAATTATTATTGAAAAACATAATTTTGACGAGTGAGAAACATAAAATATTTAATTGAGAAGATTATATGTTTTTAAATGTTGGAAGAAAATATCATTATCATTAAGATAATCATATTGTATTTTTCATAAGACTATTATAACATTGAAATAAAATTATAACATTGTTGAAATTCAAGAGTTTAAAATGCTTCTAACAAAGCTATATATCGTTACTTATATATGAAAAAACAATTATTGTTAATTTGTGAGTATATTACTTTTAAATTGAACTGGTTTTTTTCTGTGTATATTTTATTTCAATACAATATTTTAATATCACTTTTGAACAAATAATGCAAGGAAACAGCGCATATAATGGTAATATTATCCGCTGGTCGAAAGCATTGTGAACAAACGTAGCGGAATTATTTTACTCGACAAAGAGCGGATGTATCGTTGACGCCGGTTCAACGATCTCGGAAGTCGATGCTATAGTGGAAAAAAGCAAGCCTTTCTTGCATATATATATATATATATATATATATATATATAT
>NW_022639464.1:2148271-2161438 GCF_010583005.1 Odontomachus brunneus
TATATATATATATATATATATATATATATATATATATATATATATATATATATATATAATGTCGTTCGACCTACTTTGCTTTGCGTAACAGGCAATGCAAATTTTTGTCGCGTCGCGCGATCGCGGATGTTATTGCCTCGCGATCTACTTCCGAAGCAAATACCGTGACATTCTTTACGGACGGCAACGACCACAGAAACTTCACAAACAAGATATAAGCGTCGTTCATGGATACCGCGACGGTTTCGCGAAATCACAGCCCTTCATCGTGACTTACCCGTCAATCTTTACGGCCGAACAACTCACCAACACAGTATTTACGCGTCAGTCATTATCCCACTTTTCTCCCCGTTATGATGGGACGGTGAACATAAAGTCGGTTGCGAGACGCTTTAGATACGACGAAATTGGGATCTCACCAAACTGTAAAACCTGAAAGTCATTACTGACGCAGGCTTACGCAGTAATAATATAATCAATAATATAGAGTAACTTCGGGTATATTAAGAAATACTACTTGATTTTTGAAAGATAAATCGGAAAATATTCAAGAAAACTGAAATTAGTTTTCGTTAAGTTATAAAGTCAAGTGTTTTTATAATATATTCTTTACGGATTTCTTTCATCTAGAGTAATGTTAATGCAACATCAATTTTTTTGAAACTAGATTTTGAAAGTGTATTGAGAAATACATCAGTAAAAAGGAATGTCTCACTTATCTTGCAAAATAAATAATATTTATTGAATAAATATTAATAAGCAAAAAATCTTATATGAATAGTCAAAAAATAAGACGAATATTTAAATTAAAAAAACTGAAAGATAAGCAAAATTTTAAGAAAGCCTGAAAATTTGATTTTTTTAACGTCGCCGAGATTTTATAAACAAAAATATATTTATAATCTGTTCTAAACAAATTCTGTTATCATAATGTCATAAAATTATAATGTGTCTTATAAATGTATGTAACATAACATTCCTTAATACTTTTCTACTTTTTCATGGTGTACTTTGGAAATATACATTGTATATATTTCAATTAATATTTATTTAAATCATTAATATTTATTTCAAGACAATAAATATAAATATTACTTATTTTGCAAGATAAATGAGACATTCCTTTTTACTGACGTATTTCTCAATACTCTTTCAAAAGCTAGTTTCAAAGTGTCTATGTGACATTTTAGAAGTAGACTACAAAGCTACGTGTTAGTTTTACATGTAAGAAAAGGCGATTAAAATTATATGCGGAATAGATTGACTATTAAATAAACTTATCTGTGATGAAAATGGCGAAATACAAAAAATTTAAAACAGAATATACACATTGCACATGAACTCATACTAAGCTGGTTTTTTGTATATTATAGATTAGGTTAGGGGTTAAGCTAATAATTCCATTGATGCCTGATTGGTTGCGACACTTAACATACTTATGATATATTTTGTTAGGCTCTTCCTTCATATCTGAAGTTCTTCTAATAAGTGATAAGAAATAATAATAAGTCCGTTGGTGATGATTTTTTCAATTTTGATAATCTGATGAGATCTCAACTTTATTGTGCCTAAACCGTTTTGCAACTAGATGTACTAGTATATAATCCAGCGTAATAGCCTTAGCGTTCGCCAGACTTAATTACAATAGAATTTCTTGATGATGCGTGATGTATCTACATAATCGTGTGTAATAATTACTAATTATTCCGAGGAGGATAATATTAAAGTGAAATAACTTTGACAGCTTAGATAGGTGACAAATTAGTGTTTGAGAGCAAGTATATTGTTATATCAAAATGTTCTTTTGATAAAAGTATTTAGAAATATTTCTCAGTATAAGTCGACTAAAGAGAACTTTATACGAAGTGAAGTGCAGATACCAAGATAAATTCATTTGCTTTCGAACTATAACTTGTCTTGTATATATTAGAAGCTGTCAGTTCAAAGTTACTTAGATGTAGTCTTGTCGCTTCCTCGAAATAATCAGCACTCATGATGCACGAGAATTTGTAGACATATTTCCAAATAGAAATTTATCTAATCAGATTGATTTTAATTAGTTATCTTATTTATATAAAATGATGTTATCTAATCCTAATAAGTCATGTAATATAGCGCTGCAATCAGGACATTATTAATAGTGATTAATAATCAGGAGCTTGTTAAAAAATTAAAACTCAATAATATCACTTAATACAAACTAGATAACTGATTGGGGTCAAACTGATTCCAATGCGTTGCAATTAGGATTACGGAATAAATTTCTAGTCCGGTTGCACAATGTCGAGAAATTCAATTAGAATTAGACCTAGTCAAAGCTATTATAATAGATTTTATACAGAGTGTTTGACACAAAATATCCTATGTTTCATGTATAGATTAGATCAAACTGAACACAAAATTCTTCTACAATGTTACAAACAACCACGTAAAATTTTGAATTATTAATAAAGAGAAATTGACGAATGATTATGCACGATACGACAGATGAGCTGTGATGACGAAGTTTGATGTGTAATTGAACAAAAAATTCTTCTATTATTTTGCAAATCACATAGATATTTAGTTATTAATTAAAAAAACATTTGTTAAAACACTGGTTAAACATTGTCTTATCGATCATCCGCTAATTTTTTTAATTAATAACTGAAAATTTTACGCTCTTGTTTGTGCAAAATGGTAGAAGAATTTTTTATTCAGTTTGTCCTAATCTATATGTGTATACGAGATATACGACATTTTGTTTCAGACACCCTGAGTGTACAGTGAATTGCAAGCTTTTAAAAGTGAAAAATATTATTTTCTAATAGGCTTGTTCAATAACTACATTATTAATTATCATTAATATTAATTAGTATTAGTATTATTATTGTTTACTATTATTTAGTGTTCGTAATTATATTATTATTGCGCAATTCCGTCGGTGAATGACTCTTAATTTTGACAGTTTGGTGCATTTCCAACTCTATTATGTTGGAAATTCCGTTTTGCGATCCAAAAATAGCCAAAAATAGGTGATCATTTTCGAGCGAGGATACCGACACTTTTGCAATAACTGAAAGTATACCTTCACTTTGATTGAATCATTAAATAGAATTTTTTTCTCAATTAAGATATTGAAAGCCGTGGAGGAGTAACAAAACACTTCGTGAATAAAGTCACGGGAAGCCATTTCCCCATGACAAACCGCGGATAAAAAGAACCGGTGTAAGGGAACGGAGACAACAGTAGGAGGGAAGAGGAAGGAGGATAAACGCTGCTTTCCCTCGCTTTATAATTTTTCCGCAAGTACGTCTCCGCTATTCAAATTACGTCTCGTTACTTCGAGGCCGGATTATTTATTTTTATCCGGCGACGAAAGAGAGGATTCACATCCCCGTCCCTCGCTCTTCTTCATGATACTTCCTGGCGATGGAGACGTGGCGTGAGGTGGTGAAGAAGGGAGGAAAGGGGAGGATGGATTTTAGCGGATTAGAAACTCGGCTTGCTCTTTTTCGTAATGACGTAGCGGCTTTTCCTCGACGAAGGAAGCGCGACAGCGCGAGTTGGCGAACGCGGCATGCGTCAGCAAGGAGAGCGGGGAAAGGGGGACAGAGAAGGTGGCGAGCGGTAGGGAGAGGGGGGGGGAGTAGGGGGTCGCTGCATACAGCGGATGCATACGAACTCTGTGAGGCACTCGGATACACGGCACGCCAAGTACATGCGCGATTCGCGAAACTTTCAAGTTTGGAAACTTACCAACGGGTAAATGGTGATGGTAGTTGCGACAGCATACCTTACGGGGGAGGACAACGCATCCTAGTCGCGTTATATCTTAAAACTTGGCAACTACGACTTTTAAGCATTTTCGGGAGCACCAGTGCGGCCTTACGCAGCAATGCCAAAAGTCCGGCCTTGCGAGCGCCGTTCGTCTGTGCGATGCGCGTGAGGAACGTGCTGCAATCAGAATCACATACAGTCGCACAGAGAAGTGCAATAACATGGTCAAAAGGTTTTTGAAGGGTGAGATGGGATGAAAAGTCGAAGAGGAGAGACGCGAGTCCTCTGTGAAAATACATTGGTAGTCGTGGAGTTTTTTATCAGAAGTACAAAGTATCCGCAGGCTAGAATTTGAAAAGGGATCTTGTGATATTAATTTCAAGAGAAAAGTGTGATAATATATGGCAAATATAATTTACGACATAGTGATGAAAACTTTAAGTTTGTTTGAAAACGGACCATTGTTTATCGAAACTTAATTCTTCATTGTTAAACGAAGACACTCTCTCCTGGTTGCTTGTAGTTCAGAGACGAAACTTCATAAGTTTGACAATGTTATGTACATATGGAGCTTATAAATTATATGAAAGTATAATATTTCCTCCGATAAAATTCTCTTTGAAGATACTTGTCAGAGAAGCCATTAAAAGTATTATAATATTAAAAGTATAGATGCACATCACAATTCAAACATGTCCCTGAGTGACGGACTCCGAATCTTTTATTGACGGCGCCGACAGGCACGGGTCCAAATAAAACTGCTCCACTAGGACCGACATGCAATAAATATAGAGACTCGCACTCAAGGGAACAAGTTGGAAACGAAGACAATTTCGCAATAAATTATTCATGCGTCTATTGTGACGAGAGCCAATTCGACAGCGTTGACGGCTGACGCTTCACTAATGCGCGGCCATCCTCGGCTGTATTCAACGACACCCAAAATCGTGTACGTTTCCGGTGGCCGTTTTGGAAGTACAAGCTTTCGCGGTGCGCGACGATCTGCATAAATTATGCAACCATTAACTTCGTACGTGGCCGCTCATCCAGCCTCATTTCGTCCTACCGAAAATTCGGGAACCACCGCAAGCTCTAACTTTATTCATTTATACACTCGTGGTCGTCATCCGCATTTCACGCTCCGAATCTCATTATCTCGCTTATTCCGTTCGGAAAAACCACGAGTTCTGGGAAATGCGAACGGTAAGCCGCTACTTGCTGCGCGCTAACTTGTATACTAATTCCATAGAACTTAAGTACTGGTAACTCTTAAGGGGATTGGAGGGTCAGATTGCCTGAAAATCGTGCTTGTTTTTTCATAATTTTTTATGACAAACTGAATGAATATGCGAAAGTGTTATTTTGACGTGTATTTATACAACATATAAAGAAAAGAAAAATATCATTTTGATGATCAAATATTCAATATAAGTGTATGATGCAGTTAAAATATATTTCGTTTTTCTTTTCAAAGTCGTCATTTTGCAGTAATATCTTGACTTTCGGTGATTCAATTAAGCTGAATTTTAGGTAGAAAATTTCCGTAAGTTTGTCGTTATCGTGTAATATATATTTCTTATATATTATATATATATATATATATATATATATATATTATATATTATATATTATTAGTATATATTTCTAATATATTGTTCTTTGTACTATATTCTTAAAATATATTGTGCACTTGTTAGTGGTGTTACATTTATTTTTTGAATATTATAAGCATATTCTAGAAGTAACATTAAGCAAATTTTCTCGTAATTATTATAGTATGTTTCCTTCGTTGTGTTTCTAACTAATTTATTATTTGCTATAACGCATTATAATATTTAATTAAAAATGTAAAATAATCATGATATCATTACTAGTTCACTAATATACATTATATTAATATCCGATGTATTTCAATTGTTGTTGCATTGTTTCTAACATATGCTATTAGAATGTTTTTGAATGTTATAAAAATATATTATAATCATAATCTATAAAGGTATCAGTGCACATTGACATCATTAGTTTCTGTTGAAGCATTGAGTTCAAGCACCGAATGGTATGATTTAAAGAAAGAATGAGTGATTGCTATGAGATTGGAACTATCTCTAATGAGGTGAAAAGATGTATAACACATATATATACACACAAATTCACCCACTTTTCAAGTAACCAAATCTTACCTAACCTAATCTTATTTAACTCAAATTTAACGTATATTATTTTGAAATGTTATCATATTTCATTTATGAAACATACGAGGGTAGTCCCAGAAGTACCCGGCCCAACAAAGAAAACACAAAAATTTTGAAAAAATATATCTTTATTTCTCAACATAGTCCCCTTTTAGTTTGATACACTTTTCCCAGCGATAGCTTCAATAGCTTCGATACCATGTTTATAGTGAGAACCATCGAGTTCCTCAAAATAGCCATCAACCGCAGACTCCACCTCTTCATTGTTAGCAAATCTTTTACCACCAAGCCATTTTTTCAAGTTTGGAAATAGATAATAATCTGAAGGGGCTAAATCTGGTGCGAATAAGGTGCGTGAGAAAGCAATTCGAACTTTAATTCATTGATTTTGGCCATCGCAATAACGGACGTGTGAGCTGGTGCATTGTCATGAAGAAACAACACTTTCTTTTTCGCCAAATGCGGACGTTTTTTCTTGATTTCATCACTCAAACGCATAATACTCACCGTTGATTGTTTTTCCTTTTTGAAGATAATCAATGAAAATTATCCCACGCACATCCCAAAAAACTGACGCCATAACCTTGCCAGCCGATGGAGTTGTCTTCGCCTTTTTCGGAGCCGATTCTCCCCTTTCAGTCCATTGTTTCGACTGTTCTTTCGTCTCAGGTGTGAAATGATGAACCCATGTTTCATCCATGGTTATGAATCGACGCAAAAACTCGGCCTTATTACTGCGAAACATCGCCAAACACTCGATTGAAACATCCTCACGACGCTGTTTTTGTTCAATTGTGAGCAAACGCGGCACCCATCGTGCGCACAGCTTTTTCATGTCCAAATTTTCAGTCAATATGCGATGTACAGCACTTTTTGATATGCCTACCATGTCAGCTAACTCGCGCACTTTCAGTCGACGGTCATCCAATACCATTTTGTGGATTTTCGTCACCATTTCTGGCGTGGTCACCTCATTTGGTCGACCACTGCGATGTTCGCCTTGGCAGCTCTTACGGCCTCTTTTAAACTCTGCCACCCAATATTTTATTGTTGTAAACGAGGGAGCAGACTCCCCCAGAGTAGAATCTAGCTCAGTTTTGATATTGGTTGGACTGAGACCTTTCAAATGAAAATATTGTATCACATAACGATGACCAATTTTCTCCATGTTTACAAATGTACTGAGAGCGTTCACTATTGATGGCTGCCAAACTAATACTAAACAACGTAGCGTCTTGAAACTTCAAACTTCAGCTTTATAAGGTTGATGCTTTCGGCCATAGTGATTTTTTTTCAAACAACAACCGCCATCTATATGTCAGGTCGGGTACTTCTGGGACTACACTCGTACAATAACATATTTCAAAATGTTAATACTTCATATATTTTATATTATGTAATATATTGAAATATGTTATCAAAAGATGTTTACGTATATATTTTGCGGATATCATGTAGATTTATGATATTGCTAAGATATGCTGTATTTAAGTGATATACCCCGTTTAAATGTGTTTCTTAAAAATTACTAACAAAAATTAGGTAAAGATTACATAATTTTATGATAAAGTGAATATAAGAATAATATATGAAAACGTGGTTAAAAACAACATAACTTTTTTTTGTAAGGTAGTCTCTTCTTCGTATCTCTTAGTTCTTTAGACTGCGCAGAGCCAGATGCATGATACGCGTACGCAGTGTTTCGCGAATCCCAGACAACATAATGTCTAAAATCGAGACATAAGATATCTTAAAGATCTTTAAGATGTCTTTTAGATTGTTCCGGACGGAACGGGTATGTCCTTGCGGAGCGTGTACGGCGGGCAGCCAGGCGCGGCTCGACTCGCAGTCGCCGGTCTCCCGCCGCCAGTTCGCACCGTCACCGCGACGCGGCGACGGCGTCAGCCTGAGCCATTGCTCGCGGTTAAAATTTGGATAAGGCGCCGCGTGAGACTACTCGAGGCTTTTTGACTGCGGTTGCACATCAGATCACTGCCTCGTTGAGGTATTCTTTTGAACTTCACCTAGCTCGATCTCACCTTTAGAGTGCATTTACACGTTTAGGTCCTTGCCTTTAGAGTGTCTGAGACACGTTGGTTTTTTGGTACGAAGTAGTTAGGTAACTCCACGGATCTCCACCTTCTCGGTACGATCGGTGATTGAGAGAAGGGTTCGCGCGACTATTCCGGATTACCACGGAGCCTCCACCGCGGTGGACGCTTCCCTTAGCGATATCTTAGCGTATTGCAGATATCGTGCATCAGTTCGACAGAACGCGTTATTGTCGGGCTCACGACTCCACGCGAGTCTCCGTTCTCAGAGAGAACTCAGTCGCTGCCAGGGAAGCAGCGAGCCCGCTCGCTACTTAACCGCTGCCAGGGCCGCAGCATGCATGTGAGTCAAGCTTGCCTTTAAGTCGGCTCGAGACTTAATCGTTGCCAGGGACACAGCACCCACGCTCGTCGGTAAGTCGACTCAAGACTTATTCGTCGTCGACTACGCCGTCGTCGATTTATTAGCACGCGAGTTACACTCGCTTCTAAGTCCCAGCGAGACTTAGCATTTGTCGCAAACGCGGCATTATCGACGCGAGTCACGCTCACTTATAAGTCGACGCGAGACTTATGCACTGTCGCATACGCGACTCAACTCGCGAGTTCCACTCGCCTCTAAGTCCTTACGAGACTTGTGCGTTCCGTTTCCACGCATAATGCGCATGAAGCGCAGCGTTAGAGTGACAGAGTAAGATAAAATGAGAGGGAGAGCACTCGGGTGAGGTTCTCGAACCTAGGTTAGGTTAGTTCTCGAACGCATAAACTGCCTCAACTCCGAGGCAGTCCATGCGATCTCATGCGTTCGAGAACCTCACCCGAATGCTCTCCCTCTCTTTTTATATCACTCTCGTATCTTTGTCACTCTAATACTGCGTTTCATGCGCATCATATGTGGAAACGGAACGCACCCTTAGTCTTCGTCGCATGCGCGACTGCTCAGGCAAGTTTAACTTGCCTGTATCTCAAATTAGAACTCAGCCTCTGTCGCCCCAGCGACACATAGAGCTGAGTCTCACTCGGACTTGACTTCAACACTCACAAGAGCAGACGAGTCACCGTCTCCATATACTGAGTGTATATACTATCCTCCTACTAAAGGGGGATTACTTCCTAGCGCGGAGGCGCCGGGCAACTCCACGCTGGTCTTAAGCAGGACCACGCCGTGCCCTTGCACGCAAGAGCACACTCGAGATTTCCTTACGAGGCTCCTGGACAGGAGAGTCATTTACTCACGCGATCAACGGTAGCAGCCGACGACTGTTCGAAAAGCATTACGAACCAACCGCTCAACACCCAGGGCTGTTCGAAACACAGATGATTTATGTATAAATGTTTTTAAGGTGTCTTAAAGATTATCTTTAAGACGTCTTATGTCCCGATTTTAAACATTATGTTGTCTAGAATATTTCTATAAATTCTTAAAGATGGCAACTGGTGACAGATAATTATATAGAATACATCTGAACGAATATGACAGTATCTGAACTCGAAACTGAAAATGTGGAAGTTCGGGGAAATTTTATTTTAAAGAATGCCGACTGCGATAAAATCATAATTGTATAAAACATCAGAGTATAAGAATGTGTGCAAAAATTTAAGCTATTCACACGTGTAGTGTTAATTTATATCTACTCTAATAAACAACAAAAATATAACATTTAAACTGCAAATATTATTATTCAAATTTTGTATGATAAAGATCAGTAGAACAGTATAAGAAAAATGACATATATTTTGACTTTAAAAGAGAGATAAAAATGTGACCAAATTTTGTGAAAAACTGCTTCCAAGTATATACGTTATTAATATACTTTCTTTTCATTAAAACTGTAAAATTTATTTATGTCCATTTGATCAAGTTTGCCAGTTCACTGTACAGTGGATTAATTACTTGAGTTGCTGGCTCTTTCAAAGTTTCTATCAAAACTGCTTGCAAGGCAGTATCACTTTTTCTTTCTCTAAAACACGACCGCAAATACGTCTACATGTTGACACTGAAAATATTTCATTACGATACTGTTCCGTACGAACAGAGTACGGCGGGCGGCCGTGCCCCAGGCGCCACGATACTCGCAGGCGTCCGCTTACTAGCACTAGTTCGCGCCGTCGCCGCGACGCGGTGACGGTGTGGCGCTATAGTGAACTATCTGATGAGTGCGCCACCGTAGCGGTTAAGCGTTAGATAATGAGAAAGAGGATCAGTTTAACCTGATCTCTCGAGAGATTCCTACCGAAATAAAGTCTTGTGCTAAGATACTTTTGTGTTAATAACAAATAAATATATAATCCAAAAATTATAGTGTATTTTACGACACCCATATTTTGGCCTACACCATACCTTAAAGGCATCCTAGGAATTTTGGTCGGCGACGATGTGGTCGGGATTGACGACCAGGTTGACGCCGGCGAGGATACAGCCGTATCTGTCGATGTCGCCATTTGCTCCTCCTCGCTGTCTGGACCAAATAGGTCCAGCAGTTGTGCGTGTAGACGCCCCCGTGATGTGCTCGCGGTCTCCTTCTGAGGCCGATGTCGTGGCGTCTTCAGGTTGCCGTTAGTCTATTCAGCCGTCTGGATATCTGCTCCTTACAGTAGAGTTAGCCCAAAGTTCGCTTTTCGCTCGTTGTCGTTTATTCTCGTAAGGTCCTTCCTCTGTTGAGGTCAAGAGCGAATTACATTCTTGGGCACCTTGCCTTCTATTTATACTCCTTTTCTGTCAGAATGTTAAATATCCGCGAGTTAAATTTCTCCGAAAATCACGAGGTTCGCGGTTCTCCGAATTTCGGCGCACGTCCCGTGTTTCCACGAATTCGTGGCGAGGCTCGCGTTTACCGCTGCCCAGCCGCGCTTCTTGGAAACGCATCGCGAGCCTCACGCTTCTCGGAAGCGCGTCGCGAGGCTCGCACTTCTTAGAAGAATGGCGCGCGTAAGATGCTCCTCAAATAAGGCTTTTCCTAATCCTTTTAAATATAAGTTGCACCTTGCGTGGCGTCTCACTTGCTGAGACGTCACACCCACCAATCCAAGCCTCATCCTTGTTACTAAGCAAGACATCTCCAACGAATCCGGTAACCGCCATCCCCGAAATTTCCCATTTTCCGAAATTATAAAAAGTTCGATCCGTATGACTTCTGCGATTATTGTCATTACGACGTCTATAGCTATCACCACGGGAATCACTTCTGTGATCATTATCATTACGACTTCTAAAGCTATCACTACGAGTATCACTTCTGTGATTATTAACATTACTACCTCGACGACTATCATCTCAAGAATCAAAATCAAAGGAAGCAACTATCTCAGGAGATCCAGAACTATTCATTTCTCTCCTGGTACACACTAACAGTAAGTTATTGTTTTATTATTCGGTTTTCCGCGTCTCAATTTCGAATAAGTCCGGACAAACATATCTTTACTTTGTCGAAAATCGCAATAATTCCGGTGGACATTAATTATCGTCCAGAATTCTGAAATCGGTATGTCCTCCAATAATCCTGAACACTAACGCTTACCCTCACCCCATATACTCAGACATATTTACACACATATTCACACACACACATACACATCGTATTAAATTGTAGATATAAATAAATCGTATGTTATTTCTCTTATAAAGAAACAATTTCTTTTGTTTACCCGTCCGTATTATCACTCAAGGTCCAGTCCCGAGTAAAGAGATTCAGATTCATTCTCTGACTCAAAATCGGACTGTTCGCCGTGCGTCGTCGGGCTAGTAAAGTGACCTTTCTGGTCGTTGACTAGCTCTTTGACTTATAAGTATAGGTGAGGCTTTCTTTACGTTGCATTCTGCTACAGAACGTAACACGATAATTGCTTAAATTTACCAAAGAAGGATTAGATGAAAAAAGTTTAAAAGCAGTTTTACGTTCATGAGTCAAGATGCTGCATTCATCCGTCCACCAAATGGCGGGAGAATCAAGACAACCTTTCCCTTTCTTGTTACAAAACGTAGCACCACAGGAAATTAATTTGCGAATAAACCAAGTCATAAAATCGTTATAGGAGGGTTTTTACCATAGATAGAAAAACAGAAAGAACAATAATCTAGTACGATTCACACGTACGTCCGGTACGCACGCGCCTGCGCCGGTATCTTTTTCACCTAGCGAGCTTCTCCCCACTCCGACGTCTCGCGCCCCTTGGTCCGGACATGCGCGCTGTTTGATCACTTAACCTACTGCCTACGAACTAACTTATTCTACTCTTATATCTAGGAATACGCGTGTCACAGCTCCGACGTGTGGAGCGTCTTCAACTTCCGACAAAGTAACTCTACCAAAATTAAGAGACGGTCTACATAAAACGGGACAGTTGGAGAATCCAAATAGAGTAGTTAAGGACGGGAAATGATCACTATTAAAGGATTGATAAAAAACGGAGTATAAAGCGGACATTGCAATGGAATCGGAAACAAAGGTGAATCGATGACACTTCTAGAGGAACCATCAAACGAAATCCATGTAGGTTTTCTATTACCAATGTTAACAAAATGAGACTGAGACTGCTAGCTCTAATCTACAACGTTCCTCGTTATACTTAGCCAGAACAAATGATCAGAGAGGAATATGAGCATTAAAATCCTCACAAACTATTACATTGTCATAATTATCCAAACAATTGAAGAATTTATCCCAAAACCAAGGATTTGAGTCTCGGAATACACGACCCGGATGATTGTAAATAGAAACTAAGAGAAAAGAAACATTGTTAATGCGAGAAACTTTCATGCACATGACATTGGCGCTGTTTTCTCTACATATGGATTCGAGAATGGGGATATATTGAATAGCAAAAGAGATGTTGTTTTTAATAAGAAAACCTGTTCCACCACCCATAGATTGAGACCTCGGGGAGCAGTGTTGCCGTGGCTCCAAAAATTTATTCACCAGATTTTTGCTTCAAAAATCACCAGAATACAACTTTTTTCACCAGATTTTTTTTAATATATATAAATTCGAATAAACAATTTTAATGATTTTTAATGTTTTAAAAAACATATTTAAACATAAATATAAACAAAATTAATGTAATATATAATATGTAAACATTCATGAAAATATGAAAATATACTCGTAAATAGAGAGAGAGAGAGAGAGAGAGAGAGAGAGAGAGAGAGAGAGAGAGAGAGAGGGGGG
>NW_022639464.1:2166129-2170341 GCF_010583005.1 Odontomachus brunneus
TGCGTAGTGAGTGTACACTAAACTTGTTTATAATTCGTTCTTATACTTAAAAATCATCTTAAGTACATCTTCAAATACATCTCAGCTAGCAAAATTATCTATACAGCATCCGTATGAATTGTTTTATTAGCTAAGAAGTTTTTGAAGATGTATTTAAGAATAAGAAAGGACCTTAAAAATAAGAAAGGCCTGTGTCTTGGACTTGTTTTTGCAGTTTAATGAAAATGATTTCCACAATAAAGCGTTTTAAATAAAACCGTTCATTATATAAAATTTTAATATTGTCCCAATTAAAATCATGATTATTATTTAGTCGGTGTTCCTGCACAACAGTTAAATCGCCATTAATACTTTTAGGGATTTTTTGGTGTTCTGAAATGTGTGTAGAAAGTCTTCTACTGGTTTGTCCGACGTAAGAGGCCTCACACATATCGCATTGCAATTTATAAATTACAAATCTATTTTCTTGACAAATGTTTATTATTTTACAAGCAAGTAATATACTATATGTTTATTATTTTACGAGCAATTTTAACGAGCAAACAGTATACTGTATGAAATTGAGAACGCAACAACTCTACGGCATGAACACTTTTGTCACGTTTTATGACGTCCCGTCGCGTCGTCACGTATTTAAATTATTAATTTTTTTGTTTCTCCTGTTTTGGGTCAATACATTTAAGCACTTTACCCTGGGAACGGAGGTCAAGTTGTGCGTTATTTATGATTACTGGTTGACGGAAGGAAGGATAGGGTAGTTCGCCGGGTTACTTGAGTTCCCTCTCCGAATAGGTTCTGAATTTTGTACGCAAATCTGCGAGGATCACCCTTTGTGATACTTTTATAATCGGAAAATGAATAGGTGCCTTATGTAGTAAATTGGTCGGTGTGGATGATGGATTTGATTGAGAAGACTGATCTAATAATTGTGCTAATTGTTCGAATAAGGGAAAAGGATTTTGGTTCGAGAAAAAAGTAACCTTGATCTGATATCTTAGTCGCTTTATCCGCTGTCATCGCTCTCCTTTTGAAGACATAGGGTATTAAAGAAAATCTTCGTCGAGGAATAATTACGGAGAACGGGGGACCACGCTATTGGCAGCGACAACTGTAATTATTCCTCGTGAATTTGTATTTTACAAGATTTTTAATCTGAGCGAAAAAAGGTACTAAGTTTCAATCAGAAAGATTTTAACAAGTAACAACTTTATTTATAGGAATTAATATAACTGGATGAGTACAATAGAGTAAAACAAGTGTGATTATAAGTATATTAGGAATTAGAAAGGGAAGACCAAAGTGAGCTAACCGTTGAATAATTCTGTTCTCTTAGTAGCTCGACTCTACTGTAGTTACTGATGTTCCTTCAATCAATGCTTCTAATGCTTCTAACGCTTCAACTCTTCAACTTCAACTGCTACTGGCCCTCGGTGTGCCCCTTTTTATACCCGATTTTTGGTGTAGGAGTGTCCTCCAATCCAATGGACATTTCCAAAATTCGTAGGACCTATGATCGCACTTTTTTATTTTATGATTTGGAGATAATAAAGCTCCGCGTAAGACCTACTCTCTCCTATAATTAAACTTAAGATTTTTGACTTAATTTCTAGGATTGCTTAATTATATAATTTGCAATGGATTTTTTTAAATAAATCTTTTTTAATAATCTTCTCCGTTATGTGGAACTTAACCTGTGTGTTTTTAAATCGTAGTTCTATCTTAATTATTTCTTGTATTACAAGAAATTGTATATCAATTTTGGTATATAAGTTTTTAATATTCATCTTTATTCTACGACAAAAGGTTATTTTTATATTCAAGAATCAATATTATTGAAAGTATTTAACGATATATACGAAAGATTTAGAATAAAATAAAAACAGAAAAAAGAAAAGGAAAAGAAAAATATGATATATTAAAATATGTTCTTAATAGTAAATTTTTTGTCATAATCTTTTGTCGTACAGTAAAAAAAAAATAAATTTTAAATTTAACTAAAATTAGAGATTTACAAATAAAATATTTTTATAGAATTTTAGTTCTATGGAAGTTTCAAGAATCGACGGTTCGGTTGTTACGAGTATTTTATCTAATCTATAAGAATATGAAAATAAATAAGAGCTTTCGAAAGATTACTATGACTAAGAGTCTAGCATATGAAGACAAGGATAAGTTCCATTGTGATGTAACACGTTTATTAGCGGCGACGTTCCTTATAGAAATATCATACTAAAAATCATTGATAATTACTTATTTTCAGTATTAAAAATACTGGATAATAAGTAATTATCAATGATTCTTAGTGTGATATTTCTATAAGGGATGATACACTGCCAGTTGAATAAGTTTTGATAGAGAGAAAAAAGTTGTCGAAAATATTAATGATATTAGATAATATTTTATAATATTATAAATATAAATAATATTTTATTCTACAGTGAGATTATAGTATTTCAGGTAACATTGAAATTGTTATTGCAAGCTGTTTCCGTCAATTCTTTTTTTTTTTTAATGAATCTGAATAATTTTATTTTTCTTTTTTATTACTTGGCGCAAATACTCTGATTTTATTAATTTTGTAGTAGAAAACTACTGGTTGTTGTACAAATTATTTAATATAATTTTTCGTACGGCAGATAAGTATACAACGGCACACGGCGTCACTACAGTTCAGCTACCATATCGTGCGTGACCATTCACTAACCTTCTTTAAGTAATATTTCGACTATTATTACGAATATCACGAAACGATATAGTACTTTTATGTTCGTCTCAATCCGTTCTATATTCTAATAAAAATTCTGAAGGAGAGTTAGAAACACCCTGTATAATCAATGAAATTTCTTTTGGTAGCTGTTCCTAAAGCAAAAAACATAAAACCATCGTGCGATTAAAGGAATGCTAAAGTGGATGACAAACTTTAAAATTGTCAATAACCCTTATAGAAAAGTATCACTGACTGTGATAAATTGGCCAGTAATAAATAGTAATTTTATTATTCGTACAAGTAATAAAATTATTAAACGATAGTAATTATCACTGGCCAAATAATCATTTATCAATATTAAATTTCTATAAAGGAAGGTAGAAGCGATTGTCACTAACACAATCACGCAAACTTTTCGTATACTTCCAAGGTTTTAAATTCAGTTGTAAAGGTGTAAATTTAGTTGTACAAGAGTAGGAAATGGGGTTGCAGTAGGAGTTGGTTTTGACACAAGTTGGTCGTTCACCAAATTGTCAAAATTAATAGTTATTACTGACGGATTTACGCAATAATAATATAATTAATAATAGAATCGTCGGAACATAGCGCTCCTTGCGAGGAATACGATGCTTTTGCGGAGGAGATCCTGACGACGCTCCTTTGAGGAGGAGGCCCAGTCAACGCTTCTTTTCGGAGGAGACCCCGACGACGCTTCTTTGAGGAGCAGACTCGGATCCAACACTTCTTTGCGGAGAAGATCCTGACGACGCTCCTTTCAGGAAGAGGCCCGGTCAACGCTCCTTTGCGGAGGAGATCCTGACGATGCTTCTTTGAGGAGGAAGCCTGATCAACGCTCCTTTGCGGAGAAGATCCGGATCAACGCTCCTTTGCGAAGGAGATACGAACCACGCTCCTTGCAGAGAATACGATTCCCTTGCGGAGGATCGTAGGAGCACAGCACTCCCTTGCGGGGGATCAATCCTAGACAGCACTCCTTGCGGGGAGTACGATTCCTTTGCGGAGAATCGCCCCAGCAGCTCTTAAGCCGCCGCCTTGGACGGCAGAGTATCGGCAGCGACCTCGGAGCTACCACAGACGCGGTCCACGCGTCGCAGCAGCAGCTCCTCAGCTGCCGCCTCAGATGTCAACGGCATAGCATCGGCAGCAATTTCGGAGCCACCACTGACGCGGTCCACACGTCACAGCAGCTCCTAAACGCCTCGGACGCCAATGGCGCAGCCGCCTCGGGTCCATCACGACGCTTTCGCCTGCGGCCCAACGTCGCAGCAGTGCTTGAGACATCGAAGACGCCCTTACTGCTCAAGCGACCGGACGTACAGCAATAACCGAGACTTATAACCATTCGTTCGGAAGCGATTCCTGCGAATACTACTCACCGTCTCGACACAACTCACCGCGAAATTAACCGTTCACCACATTAACCGTTCACACACACACACACACACACACACACACACACACACACACACACACACACACACACA
>NW_022639464.1:2170477-2171423 GCF_010583005.1 Odontomachus brunneus
ACACACACACACACACACACACACACACACACACACACACACACACACACACACACATTACAAGACATTGTTATTGTTACCAATAAACGAATTAGAAAAGTAAGCATCTCCGTTCAATAGCGCAAACTCTTTCTCTTACGAGCGATGTCGGCTAAGATACGATAAAATTTTAAGAATACAAGCGACGCAACCTCCACAGATGTCTTGTACTTAAAAAATCAGGCGTCGATCTTAGGGTTTGCAATTTATATGTTATGTCACGTCTTAGTTGTTTTTTAAAACGTGTTAATTGTCCTTTTTGGGGACAATGGATTTAACCACTTTACCCCGGGATGGACAAGTTCGTGTGATTGTGTGTGAGTTAAATGTGTAAACGTATGTGTGTGTACAAAATAATTATTTTACTTACTGATTCTGGTTGTATTGATTCTTTCTTTTAAGAAATTTTAAATTATTTTGAAGTCCTTTTCGTACTGTAGTTACAGAGAGACTGAAGAGCTTACGATCGGACTTAAGAGGTTGGTGAAGGTTTGCGAATATGAGTAAAGTGTAACGCGACGCTTAGGTCAGGGGATATGTTAGGAAAACAAACCTTTATCTATCCAATAACTTATTTACGATTTTTAATGTTTTATCTTAGTGATCCAATTGTTATATATATATATTGTTTGTGTGATGAGTTTTAATTGTTTGATTTAAAAGCTAAAATCTGAAACTGACTTTCTAAAACTTCTACTATTACTACTGACTAATTAATTGATTGATTGATTGTCTGATTTTCTGGCTGAATGACTGACTCTTATCTGACTTCTTGTCTCAAGTCTCTAGTTTGATTTCTTGTCTGATTCCTTGTCTGATTCCTTGTCTCTAGTTGTGTGTGGGCAGTCGCACCCGTTTTTATATCCCCGCGTGAGTTCTCACCACCTTTTAGTAGAAGGGGAAAGAC
>NW_022639464.1:2171433-2171659 GCF_010583005.1 Odontomachus brunneus
AGAGAGAGAGAGAGAGAGAGAGAGAGAGAGAGAGAGAGAAGGGAAAACTTTTGTTATTAGTTTTAGCATATTGTAAATTATTATTAATGGCAAACTCGATTGAATGTACTACTGCGTAGTGAGTGTACACTAAACTTGTTTATAATTCGTTCTTATACTTAAAAATCATCTTAAGTACATCTTCAAATACATCTCAGCTAGCAAAATTATCTATACAGCATCCGTA
>NW_022639464.1:2175314-2176667 GCF_010583005.1 Odontomachus brunneus
AAATGTGTAAACGTATGTGTGTGTACAAAATAATTATTTTACTTACTGATTCTGGTTGTATTGATTCTTTCTTTTAAGAAATTTTAAATTATTTTGAAGTCCTTTTCGTACTGTAGTTACAGAGAGACTGAAGAGCTTACGATCGGACTTAAGAGGTTGGTGAAGGTTTGCGAATATGAGTAAAGTGTAACGCGACGCTTAGGTCAGGGGATATGTTAGGAAAACAAACCTTTATCTATCCAATAACTTATTTACGATTTTTAATGTTTTATCTTAGTGATCCAATTGTTATATATATATATTGTTTGTGTGATGAGTTTTAATTGTTTGATTTAAAAGCTAAAATCTGAAACTGACTTTCTAAAACTTCTACTATTACTACTGACTAATTAATTGATTGATTGATTGTCTGATTTTCTGGCTGAATGACTGACTCTTATCTGACTTCTTGTCTCAAGTCTCTAGTTTGATTTCTTGTCTGATTCCTTGTCTGATTCCTTGTCTCTAGTTGTGTGTGGGCAGTCGCACCCGTTTTTATATCCCCGCGTGAGTTCTCACCACCTTTTAGTAGAAGGGGAAAGACGCTTCTCACGACATGTGAGTAATAATCAATAGTTAAATTTTGACACCTTATTATCAGTCTATTGTTCTTTGAACCCAGGGCATTTATTGCATTCCTGGTGGTAACAGAAGGTGTGCTTGGTCGAACTGAAGAGAAGTTACGTCGGACGTAACAGTTACTACAATCACTTGATTCGCAAAAATTTAATTCAACTTAAAATTTTTCTTTCAAAATTGAGATATTAAATAAAACATTGGCTATTGATGGATTAAATCGTCGATTAAAAATAAACAAACAAATAGAAATAGCTAATAAGAATTCAGGCACAGAAGTTGTAGTGCTATAAAACCTATGGATATAAGTGAAAGTATCTTTGTATTGGGAAATAAACAATTTATTGAGCAATGTGTAACATCAAACGTTTCGGTCCATCCGTGGACCCTCTTCAGTGTAACAAATAATTCAAATAAAACGGCATCAATAGTTTAACAAAATAGACCTTAAAATTCTTCGGAACGGAGGCTGGGAGGAAAGATAAAATTCGGAAAACGGTGTTAATTCCAGTCTGTGTCAAAACCTGCCTTCAACATCCGTAACAATAGATGTTATTTACAGAAACACTTAGTAGGGTGCAGCGGTCGTATTGTCGTATTGTACCGAAAACATTGAAGTCACGGAAAATTTAATTTCAAATATAAAGCCGGTAGCAAGTTACCTTGGACGTAGTGTAGGGGCGTCAAGGCAAGAATGATATTATCGCAGGTAATTATCCAAATCTCAGCATCAGTATA
>NW_022639464.1:2176677-2177673 GCF_010583005.1 Odontomachus brunneus
AATGTGACCTTGACCTGACCTTCGCTACGCAACCCAAGGTCAAACTGATAGCATTTTAAGAGCAACTAATAATGAGTAGCCGTGAAAATAGCTGAGAGTGAGTAGCCGTGAAAATAGTTGAGAGTGAGTAACCGTGAAAACAGCTGAGAGTGAATAGCCGTGAAAACAGCTGAGAGTGAGTAGCCGTGAAGACAACTGAGAGTGAGTAACCGTGAAAACAGCTAAGAGTGAATATGATCCGGCCAACTAAGGAAAGGTCGGAGGAATGATCGAAGAGCTTAGATCATCCTCCGATCTTGTCTTAATTGGCTGGATCATATTCCAACCTTGTCTTCGGGTATCTATTATTTCTAACTGTAAAATACTCAATAACTTTGAAACGGCTGATCCAAAATGAATAAAATTATAGTGCTTTGAAAAGGTATTGATAAGTACTATAAGAATATGCAATAAAAAATAGGATGTTCCATTTAAAAAATTCAAGATGACTTTAACTTCACCTTAACAACGTCAGACAGGGTCAAACTGATGAGACTATTGAATAGACCATTTTAAATCCTACAACTTTTATTTGAAACATTTTTCTGTAAAACTTATATTTTTTGAAAATTTTCAGGGTTTCCATACTGTTTCCTCACCCTATATATATAAAAGGAAAGAGATACATACCGCTAAACGTGTAAGAGAAGGAGACAAATTAAAACTCATCCAAATAACATGCCATAACCGTTGCCCAAATATTCAGTTTCTTTTTGCAAATTAAGTTCTTATTGTTGTAATATAATAAAAATCATTTTGACAACTAGTCGTTTTAAATAAAAGCGTTCTTTGTGTAAAATTTTTACATGGTCCCAATTGAACTCATAATTGTCATTCAACCTATGTTCTTGAATAACAGTCAAATCTGCAGAAGTTCCTCTTGGAATTATTTTATGTTCCAAAATATGCGTAGACAGTTTTTTACTTGTTTGCTCAATATATGAGGCTTCACAGTTA
>NW_022639464.1:2177683-2177785 GCF_010583005.1 Odontomachus brunneus
ATATATATATATATATATATATATATATATATATATATATATATATATATATATATATATATATATATATATATACATATATATATATACACATATATACAC
>NW_022639464.1:2177795-2187064 GCF_010583005.1 Odontomachus brunneus
ACTTTGAAACGGCTGATCCAAAATGAATAAAATTATAGTGCTTTGAAAAGGTATTGATAAGTACTATAAGAATATGCAATAAAAAATAGGATGTTCCATTTAAAAAATTCAAGATGACTTTAACTTCACCTTAACAACGTCAGACAGGGTCAAACTGATGAGACTATTGAATAGACCATTTTAAATCCTACAACTTTTATTTGAAACATTTTTCTGTAAAACTTATATTTTTTGAAAATTTTCAGGGTTTCCATACTGTTTCCTCACCCTATATATATAAAAGGAAAGAGATACATACCGCTAAACGTGTAAGAGAAGGAGACAAATTAAAACTCATCCAAATAACATGCCATAACCGTTGCCCAAATATTCAGTTTCTTTTTGCAAATTAAGTTCTTATTGTTGTAATATAATAAAAATCATTTTGACAACTAGTCGTTTTAAATAAAAGCGTTCTTTGTGTAAAATTTTTACATGGTCCCAATTGAACTCATAATTGTCATTCAACCTATGTTCTTGAATAACAGTCAAATCTGCAGAAGTTCCTCTTGGAATTATTTTATGTTCCAAAATATGCGTAGACAGTTTTTTACTTGTTTGCTCAATATATGAGGCTTCACAGTTACCGCATTGCAATTCATAGACAACGTTATTATTGAGTTCTGAAGGAAATCTGTATTCTTTTTGTACTCGAATTATTTCCGAAAGTTTATTAAGACAAGAAAAGGAAATAAATGTTGAATCCTTTTTAAAAATCTTAGAAAGTCTATCTGAGATCGAACCCAAAAAAGGTTTAGTGAAGTAATTTCTAGAAGGGGTTATAAACAGATCTTGTTGAATATCAACAGCATTATTGCGATTGTTAATTTTTGGTTGATTATTCTAAAAATAAGGTCAACAGGATAACGATTTTTAATGAGAGTGTGGATAACAAAATCTAGGTTTTTCTTATGGGAAGTAGTGACTAAGTACTTATGACTAAGTAAAAATACTATTCACAAGGCCGATAATTGGCCCAATTTTTTGTTGTATTGAGTGAAAGGACATAAAATTAAGATATTGATTTGAATAAGAAGATTTATGATACTAATCAAAGATTGTGTTGTCAAAAATTAAAATAGTGGTGTCCAAAAAATTAATGCTATTATTAATCCCAATTTCAAGGGTAAATTGTAAACAAGGATGAAAAGAAATAAAAATCTGTAAAATGTCATTAATAAATTCATTAGGAGCTGCTAAAAGAATATCGTCAACGTATCTAAAGTAAAAAGGTAAAGCCACTGGAATCATGTAAATTGTATTCTCCTTTAAGTCCTGTAAAGTCCTATGTCCGCAATAATGAGGGACAAAGGGGAACCCACCGGACTACTAAATGTCTGCTGGTATTAAAAATAAAATTTTATTCTCAAATAAAACTCGAATTCTTCGTATAATCCTCCAATAATTTACGCTTCTGGATAAATGTAAAGAGAGAAATGCGCTGTGTTAAAATTTAAAACAAAGTGATTTATTTTATCACGTACTCGATATATGGTGAGATAGTATCGAAGATATTTAGTAGAGGAGAGTATAAATAACTCGCGATGCCAAGTCATAATTTTCCAGCTCTAGGCAGACCATAGCCGTTAATATCGACCGGTTAAGCTCCCAATATGTATGCAATCAAGAGGAAGCCGATCGTTCCAAACTATCGGGGAAGAATGTGACGGGGTGTGACAAGAAAATTGCTTTTAAACCACAGTCGCATCCGCAGCTACCTGTTGGAACTAACTGCACTTTTCTCACCCTTGTCCCTCGGCTTCTTCGTTCGTTTCTTACGGGATGTACTTGGACAGGATCGATTTCATATACCTCATGAACGGACTCTTTCCAGCTATCGTCTATATTTTCTCATCGAGTTCCCATAACTCTTGCTATTAGAGCGGGATTTATTTCCTTAGTTTGAGATAAAGGATCGATTTAATAGGAGAAGCAGAGCGCGGAAATCAAAACGTACAAAATTGAGGAACAATTAATTTATAAAATAACGAGACGACTTACGATTTCTCCTTTCTCTCCATCCTCCTTTCGCTTTTTCAATTGATGGCTTGAAGCTTCAGTCGCTGTTCTGCCTGTGCGCAGTGATCAGTCGCCAAGGGAGGCATTAATTCCTTGGCAACGCCACAGTGAAATTACATGGAGACGCGGCGACAGTTTACATAAGCATTACGATCTCCTTTACCTCCTAACGTGACAAGATATCACAGAAATGAAGCAGGTCGTAATCTGGCCGACGCTGACCACTGGTTTGAAACACACATCTGTCTCCATGTCGATACTGAACATAGAAGCTTGCCTAACTCCTTCGCCGTCGCACCTGAATTCTCGTGATGAGTAACGTCTTCGTTCCCATTACTCTAATCTTCCATTCGATTCCAACTCACCGATAGAACGATATTATCGACGCGGTCTCTGGACTACATTAGAGTCAGAGCGGAAACGATCGAGGCAACGACGGAGAGACGGGTGAAATAGAAGGGTGAGATGGGCTTAAAGAGCGACGCAACTGAAGAATCGCGAATTCGATGAGACGACACGCCCTTCCTTCGTCCTGCACGAAAAGTCGTCGAGCTCGGCGCGGTTAAGAGTGTCGTACTTTCCAATAAGCACTCCGACACTTCTCAAGAGTCCCCGGATGCTGCTGGATATTACGAGCTCCGCGCGAACGCGTTAAGAGCTTCGACTTCTGCTCGCGTCGTCGGCTTGAAAAATCGACGCGCCGGTTTATCGGCGAACTCGTGCTCAGCATGAGTCCCATTGTCGTTATCCATATCTCCGACAGAGACATACCGCAATCGTGTGTATCGAGAGAAAGGAAGAAAGAGGGAGAGAAAGAGAGGGATGTGTCGTGACGAACGACCTGCTGAGCGATTATTTCGCAGCAGATCCGAGAATAAAATATTGAGAGAGTGGAGATCTTTTGAATAGAGAAGCATATTACAAAATATAACGTACAAATAAAATGTACAAAATACGTAATACTTGTTAGGTAATAAATTCGTACACATTTTTATATAAATTGCTTGGTAAGATGAGGTGGAATGACATGTAAAAATATTAAATGCTGGAAAAATATTAAGTTTGATTCGACGGACACATATCGCTTGTCATAATTATAGGACATTTTTTATGAAACGTCAAAGTTTCGACAACGCATTGCAGCACCACTTCTTAATTGTTGGAAGCTTAATGAACATACTTGAGATCACTTGATTTCCTTTGATAGAAAAATCGATAGAATGAGAGAGAATAGGAATGAGGTCGAAGAGGAAAATTTCTGATAAATAATAGAAGATTCAAATCAACGGTAGAATATATAGAACGAAGGAAATTTAAGAGATAATTAAAATTCGACAGAACAGAGTTGTAATGATGAGAAAAAAGGGTTATTACCCACACGAAGACTGAAATACCTTCTTCTACTTTCGAATGGCAGAAGACGGCGGATTCTACGTAATTAAGGAAGTGGTTTCCGCGTAATTAATACCAGTAGACTATTCCGAAAAGTTCGAGAATTAATTGTTGCTCCTGTGCTCTCGCGAGTTATATATCATCTCGTGAAATTACGCGCGTCTCACGATAAACTTCGCATCGCAAATCCGACGTGGCGCGCTGTGCTAAGCGGTAAAAACAAACGCCTTTCTATAAAACGGTTACAAAAGGCATGAATAAATCACGGAGGAGTAGGGCAAAGTTCGCGAGCCGAAGGGAAACTTTTCATAAAGCGTTCGTCGATTCCATGAAGGTATCTCACCAAGAGACAAATTCAAGGTGCGCTACCGCAACGCTGCAATTTTTGCGCAAACACGACCGTAACTCTACCATCCGGCCCGGGCCGCGCGGTTGTTCATTCCGGTAAATATATAGTAGCGTCCGAGGAGGTGACTCCGCTAGCGGATTCCTTCCGATCCCATCCGGACCGAGGAGTAATTGGAAAACGTTCGATCACGCGAGAAGCTTGGCGGCCGCTCGAAAATCGTGGGAATCGAAGCCATCGAAACTGCTGATCCGTAGGATCATCCAATGTGTATCCTAATATGGGGTATTTCTCTATCTCTCCCTCCCCCTGCGGCGCTTACCTAGTTAACCTACCATTTTCTCCGAAACAACGATCGCGATGCTCTTCCATATTGAACCGAATAAATGTCAAATGGATAAATACCATGTTTGTTGCAATACGAAACTTAATCGTGCGATGCAATTGAATATTATTAGGTAAGGAGTATTACACGAGATACAAAATAGGGCAAATCGTATACCAAGTATGTAAATATGAAACCGGAATTTTTGTATAGAAAATACACGTTTATTGTATGAAAATGATAAAAAATATTTTATTCGAAGTATTGCCCATCGCTAGCTATACATTTTTCCCACCTATCTGACAATTTGTGGATGCCACGCCAAAAAAACTGTTGCTCTTTTGAGGCAAACCAGTCATCGAGCCATTTTCGTACATTTTTGTAAGAAGTGAAGCGCTGCTTAGCAAGTGCGTGTCCCATCGATGCAAATAAATAATATTCGAATGGAGCCAAGTCTGGTGAGTAAGCCGCATGCGAAAGTATTTCCCAACTAAACGCCTCAATCGTTTCCTTGATCAGTTTTGCTGTGTGTGATGGTGCATTATTATGAAGCAAAATCACTTTGTGTTGCCTTTTTTTATATTCTGGTCGTTTTTCACGCAAAGCTTGATTCAAATCGATCATTTGTTGTCGGTAGCGTTCAGTATTAACGGTTTGGCCAGGTTTTAGCAGCTCATAATAGATCACACCCTTCTGATCCCACCAAACACAGAGCATTGTCTTCCGTCCATAGCGATTTGGCCTTGCAGTCGATGTCGATGGTTCGCCTGGAGTTACCCATGATCTTTTACGCTTAGGATTCTCAAAATATATCCACTTTTCATCGCCAGTCACAATTCGATGGAGAAATGACTTTCTTTTGTACCTGGCGAGCAGCATTTCGCAAGTGGTTTTTCGGTTTTCCTGCTGTCTTTCATTCAGTTCATGTAGAACCCATTTTCCCATCTTCTGGATCTTTCCCATGGCTTTCAAACGTACGGCTTCTCGTCACAACTCGCAACAATACAAGTTTCATACAACAGCATAGTTTGTAATAGCGTTGAACATCTCGAATTTTGTGCCTGGAAACTACGATTTGCGGACAGCATTGATTTTCTGTTACCATTTGAAGAAAACTACTGCAGGATCGCATCGAATGCTTGTCGAAGCTTACGGTGAGCATGCTCTTGGTAAATCACAGTGCTTTGAGTGGTTTAAAAAATTCAAAAGTGGCGATTTTGACGTGAGAAACGAAGAATGTGGAAGACCACCGAAAAAGTTTGAAGACAGCGAATTGCAAGCATTGTTGGATGAGGATGACACTCAAACACAACAACAACTCACGGATCAATTAAATACTTTAACCCTTTTTGAGCAATTCTGGAAAAAAGAGTTTGTAGTTCAAAGGGTCCCGAGGGTCGCTGCTCACGAATATGGACTCAGATTTCCAAAATTCTTTTGGATTTGGAAATTTTATATTGGATCCGCTATCTTGAATTTTGAACTACAAACTTTTTTTCCAGAATTGCTCAAAACTAAAAAGATATTTCAAATGAACCCACATCATCGCTTTATTTGATTTTTTGTATGCAGTAAAAACTTAAATCTGCTGTATCTCGGTGGAAAAAAATCCTATTTGGACGTTCCAAAATGGAAATTGAAGGGCAAGAGTCGTACTTTACGGTACTTTGTTTAGTTTTTGTCGGTAAAATTTTATGCAACCAGGAGAAAACTTCAATAAAATAGCCATTTTTTCATTTTTAGGTTAGAATATCTCAAAATCCTGACGTGATGGTGCCATTCTGAGGTCAGATTTGGATTCAGCGCACCAAATTCCTTCGGAAATCAATATAAAGTTTCATATGATATTACATACCCTTTAATTTGTTGACCTGTGTAATGTATATTCTGTCAACATTTTTTATATATCGACTGTTGTTGCATTTCCAACAATTACCAGAAAGTATGGCATGAGAAAAACTTTTTTGTATATTATAAAGATGCATTATAAGCATAATATCGCAAATATAACGTTAGAGTTAATTGGAATCATTAATTTTTGTTTGATTAAAGTCAACTGAAGTACAAAATATGATATGAAAAAGAACTAAAGAGCCAAGATGCTGATATTAAGTGCTAATTTATATAATCGTTAAATTATAAAATTATAACATTCCAATACGTTTCGACCATGGGATGTGGTCCTCCTCAGTTGAAAAATAAGAGATCACGAAGATATAGTCATACACTTCGTTGGACGTGGCCAAATCGCATTCATTGCTAACAAACTGATATAATATATGTCAATCGGATAAAAAGACAATTAATGCAAGAAAAGAAAAGATAATTAATATAAGGAATTATCGCGCGCGCGCGCGCGCGTAATAGACATAACACTCACCAATGAAAGGCATAGAAACGTTCCTCAGCCAAGTTGTGGTCACAACGACAATAAAACAACCATTAGCTCATGCTGATATAGTTTAAATGATATAAAATAAAGACAATCACGCAAATATAAGAAAACAGTGAAGCAGTGTGAGACACGAGGTAACGTGGAAACATGTAAACCAAGAAAGGAATTAGACCATGTCATGACTGTTCGTCATGAAATATATCGAGCAAAGGAAAATGAATATTATTAAGTCCGTCCAAATCCGTCTGGAAATTCAATTTCAACTGAAGTAATATGGCCGTAGTCAGTAAAAATGATGACATCACGATATGATTAATATGAGTATTTGAGGGGAAAATCACGAGGGAAGGAGGATATACTCAATGAAAAGAGAGAGAACGTCTCAATATAGGGAGAAGACTGGTTCTAAATGACCCCGGGGTATATTATTCACGTGCTCATTTTTTTAGAATTTATCCTGAGAAAAACAGTAGAAAATTACGAAATGGTCCTTTCAGAATACTTTTCTCTGACTTTAATTAAAATTGGAATAATATTAATAATATTAATATATGGAAAAAATTGATTTAATAGTAACAAAGTAAACTTTCTAGCTTCTCGAAATTTTGTATTAATATTCTCCATCTTGACTGACGTATCATTAGATAAAATGAAGTTTCCTGTAAATGTATGATGTATTGTTTTAGATAATAAAAGTAATTTTCATTCAGAAAATGATTGAAATCGAACATATAAGCGGATAAAATAAAGTTGGACAAGATAATGATCAAATTTATTTGAATATAATAAAATTTATTAAATTCAAAGAAATTCTTTCCTCTGTACGTGTATTTAATGTGTATGATAATTAATTAAATTTGAGAAAAAAATTATGTTATAGATGACACATATTTTCCTATAGCATAAATATTTTCTAAAAGTCAAAGTAAAGTTATAAAGAGCTGGTTGTATAAAAGAAAAATTCTATTTCGAGAGATAATCAAGTTATTCGTGACCACGTCTATCATCATGAACGTAATCTGATTTCACAACTAAGATAAATAGTTCAGATTTCGACCTAACTGCATTCAGTGTGATACTGCAAATATAGTGAACAGGGGAAAGCCAAGAAGTTGCGGAGACGAAGTAGTTTTGCAGGGCAATTTTGTTGGAGTCAGTTTCGAGCGAAGAATTGTCATTTTTCACGTATGAGCTATATCGTGCGTGCGAAATCTAGGTATTCCGTAGACAGCGCAGCTTTTGTCCGAAGAATGGCGTTCCTTCCTTGAAAACTAACCCGGAAAGAAACGTGATTCAAGACTGACGAGTTCACAAAACAGTCCCTCTCGTCCTAGCATATATTTCACTTTATATCGGCAATGACAGCTCGTGCCCTTGCACGTTTATTATTCGATTTTGTAGCGCGAGCAAACTCTTTCCCCGGGAAAGTTTACGCGGCGAATTACGCAAATGGACGGACACAATCGGACATACGAGTCGACTAACTCGTGCGGGAATATCCAATCGAGTCGTAGGCGGATTGCTGAGGCTTAGACTGTGCCGGAAATGAAGGCGGACCCTTCGGTTCGCTATAAATCATACGCTCGATTACCCGCGCGGCGGATCCACTTTGATAAGGATTTCTCGTCTACAGCGGCACGGAAACCTTTCAACTTTGCGCTCTCGTCGTCGGGAAACTAGGCTCCTCGCTTGTGCGGATTTTCCACGGCGGAACCGCCGCGGCGGCGCCGCCGTGACGTGCCGGAGCGCTTGCTATTCCAGCAGCACGCTAAAAGAGACACTCGAAGCCCGACCTAGCGCAAAACGAATCTTTAGGCATAATTACTGCTACGCGAAAAACCCCGGGAAAATGCCGAGCACGTTGTCCACCGGCTAGTCTGACGGACGGCAAACGTGATTTTCATTCCCGAGCATGGCTACTCTGACGAAACGCGTCTTTTTTTCGCGCTGCTGAGGAACTTTTCATGCATGAAGCGTGCTGAGTCATTAATTTATCATACGCAATAATGGCTTATGTCCATAATAAATAAACTATGCGCTACGAGTCACTCTACTTGTAAGATTATGACATCAATATAGTAAAAGGACGCAAGAAAAGGAGTACAAGTAATTTTTTATAAATTATATGCTATATTCCATTGATAACGAGAAAGCATATTGTCATCAACTAGAATATTGTAAAACCCTTGGTTGATAATACCAACTATTTACATAACTAAATGGAGCATTCACATAGAATCCGTGTAAAGAAGATGAAGTTGATATGTGAAGAAAAGAGAATAATATTGGGAGTGTGAATAAGTTCTCGCCGTTTTTTGTGAAAATAAATCCTTTATTTAAAAAAAATAATAAAAAACAAGTCAATTAAAGTATTGCCCATCGTTGGAAACTACTTTTTCCCATCTTTCTGGCAGCATTTGAATTCCACGTAGAAAAAACGACACTTCTTTTGCGGCTATCCACGAATCGATCCATTTTTTTGTTTCTTCATACGAAGTGAAGTGCTGCTCAGCCAGGCCGTTAGTCATCGATCGAAATAAATAGTAATCAAAAGACGCAATGTCTGGAGAGTACGGCGGGTGGGGTAGGACTTCCCATTTCAGCGTTTCCAGGTATGTTTTGACCGGTGACGCGACATGCGGCCGAGCGTTATCATGCAGCAAAATCACCTTATCGTGTCTTTGCTCATATTGCGGCCGTTTTTCTTTCAATGCTCGGCTCAAACGCAACAATTGTCGTCGATATAGATCTTC
>NW_022639464.1:2187074-2277133 GCF_010583005.1 Odontomachus brunneus
TTCCTTTTGTATCATTCCTAATGCTGTCAGACGTTTCGAAACTGTTGTTCGATCAACTCCTAATGATTTTACAACATCGGATTGCGTCTGACATGGATCTTCAGCAAGTAATGTTTCCAATTCTTCGTCTTGAAACTTTTTTGGTGCACCACTGCGTCCTCTATCTTGAACATCAAAATCACCATTTTTAAATCGGTTAAACCAATCTCTGCATGTTCTTTCCGACAGAGCATGATCACCATAGGTTTCTACAAGAATTCTGTGTGCTTCAGCTGCAGATTTCTTCTGAATAAAGTAGTGCAGTAAAATTCCCCGCAAAAACGGTTTATTTGGCACGAAATTTGACATGTTTTACGCTACGAAAAGAAAATGTTCCTTATAGGTTAATGGAAAGACACGCACTAATTTTAAACATAGGTTATAGAACTTCAGTATAGATGCGTCATCATCTTGAATTATACACACAAAATTTTTATACCGCCATCTGATGGTGAAACGGCGAGAACTTATTCACACTCCCAATACTACAAAAAAAAATACATCAGCGGGAGCAATTAGAATCGATTTGAGCAAACTCAATTTTTGAATTGTATATGACAAACTGTAATAGGCATCAACATTGGTCAACAAGCGAAGATATTTACAAAATTTTGAAATGCAGAGCGCATTGACAATTCTGAGCGTCAGAAGAAATGAAAGAGGATTTCGTAAAATAAAAAAATCGGCTTTGCATGTGTTTCATGTGGAAGAGGAAGATACTATGTATAATGCAGGAATAGCAGATTAAACGTAAAAGTCGCAAAACACTATTATCCATATTAAAATTATATTGAAAATTATATTGAAAACTACATATATTTTTCTCGAAATGTGATCTCGCGAATTTGTTGTCATGATATTTCAAAATAGAGATATTCGATTGACTTTTCTACTTTTACAAACACATAAAATAATTGGTTTGTTATCATTTCTATAATTTTTAAGAAATTGTTGTAATGATTTCTTCCAATTGAATCAATTTCGCAAACGTCCAATTATCAAAGTTATTTGTTTAATGTACTTACTGTACATTAAACTAATGAATCTGTCTTAATTAACTTTCCATGCAGAAATACAATTGCTCATATTACGTAGTTAAATCAATCTTTTCTATAATTGAAAGAACACTTATAGCGTATATATAATTACATTTAAACTCTATTAACTTTTTGCTCTTGCCAAATTTTTTAATTGAGATTCCTACATGAAATTGTTGAACAAACATGATTTTTATTCATTTTAACTCCATTATAATTGATGCAGATAAATTTATTCCATTCGGAGATTTAGCTTGTTTCACCCAATTTCTTTTCAGTGTACATAGAAAAAAATTTCTCAGTTCATTTTTAATGAAAAAATTCTGTGGCCACCAAACTGTTTATCTGAAAGAAAACTTGGTAAAAGGACGACAAGTCTTTTTCACCAACTTGGTGTAGGTATCTTGAGACTATGTGGGAATCAACCAATGAAGTTCATCTTACGCCACGATTTTACTTTGGTGCTTCTGCTGCGGCTTTGATTCCACCGGGATTTATGAAGGGTCTAACGTGATCCTGAAATCGCTTCTCGTTGCATGTATAACGCTCTGGAATGTCGTTTTTCAAAAAGAACAAGTCACACGAGCAGGTCGCGTGTACGGCGTCGTAAGTGGTTTTGGTCTTATTACGTGTATTTTAAAGAGACCACAGGTCATAAGGTCAGGTCGGAAGATCTTTCTTCTTCATATAGTCGCGGTGACAGCCTTTATTCTCGCGGCGATCGATTTTCCATCAGACGCCGTTAAAAAAAGGAAATGTATTGTCAGGAATTCCGTTATAGGATGAGGTCGCGCGGACGTAATATTACTAATGAAAGACAAGAAGAAACCGAAATAATGTAGAGGATTATCGACATCTACTTATCGAGCTTTTCTCCGTCCGCAGGCTTTTCACGATGATTGGAATTGCATTTTTCGCGACATGAACTTAAAAAAAATTACGCTATCTCTGGAACTTGATAATACTAGAAATTGAAGGATTCGAACGAATGGAGCTATTATTGCAATTCCTTCATATTTAAGCCCTCAGAGGCGAATATATTAAATGTCGGCGCATGTCCTTGTTCGCCTGTTCGTTATCGGCATCGCACGATCTTTAAGGAACTCGCGCGATCAATCGTTCTAACGAGGCACAATTTTCTCGGATTTCTTCATTTAAAACGAATTTTGCGTGGTCCGCCGCAGTTAATCATCAGGGCGTAATATCTTGACGGAAACGACGGCTGTTTATCCGATAATTGTGCAATTAACGCCCGATGAAATAGCGGCCCTGCCTGTGAACCGGTTGCTTTAATAACAAAGGGACACACGGGTGCATTGTACGGCCTGTAACACACAGGTCGATGCATAAATGCGTCCCGGGTAGAAGCTGGTACGGTGTATCCAGCGACTTTCACCTTCGTGATTGACATCAATATACATGCATTACAAGATTGACATAATCAATACGCCATTGGTACAAAGAAGTAACGAGAACTCGAAGTTATCGGGAGAATGTGCAATGGAATGCTATTCTTACGCAATGATTAATTCTCTCAGAAATATACTTGTCTAATATATCTCAAACTTATATGATAATAATTAGTTGTAGTTCTACATTATTTCATTGAATATTACATGGTAATATTACGCAGTTAAATCAATCTTTATAATTGATGCAGATAAATTTATTCCATTCGGAGATTTAGCTTGTTTCACCCAATTTCTTTTCAGTGTACATAGAAAAAAATTTCTCAGTTCATTTTTAATGAAAAAATTTGGCAAGAGCAAAAAGTTAATAGAGTTTAAATGTAATTATATATACGCTATAAATGTTCTTTCAATTATAGAAAAGATTGATTTTACTGCGTAATGTGGTATATTCTAGCAAATAATATTATTAACCCGATAATGACAAGACTCAATTCCTGGAACGTTAACCACAAAGTGGGACACAGTCGTACTCGACAATTTTTTCATCAATTCCGTCAATTCCTGTCATCGAGATTTAAATTTTATCGAAAGTAACGAGAACTCGAAGTTATCGGAAGAATGTACAATAAAATGCTATTCTTACGCAACGATTAATTCTTTCCGAAATATACTTGTCTAATATACCTCAAACTTATATAATAATAATTAGTTGTGGTTCTACATTATTTCATTGAATATTACATAGTATAACGTGGTATATTCTAGCAAATAATATAATATTATTAACCCGATAATGACAAGACTCAATTCCTGGAACGTTAACCATAAAGTGGGACACAGTCGTACCCGACTTTTTCGTCAATTCCTGTCATCGAGATTTAAATTTTAAGCTTTCTGTATCTAAGTAACTAAAATTTATAGAGTATCAATTATATTTAACAAAAAATACAATCCTATGATTATTATATAAACAAAACGTTACAACTCTGTCTTACAAATTTGAATCTTCAGTCCTTTGAATTTTCTTCTATTTTTCTGACAGAAAAGTAATGAGTGAATGTTTGATTAAACAAAAATCGATTAGTAATAATTACAAAAATTATAATAGCTAAATGATCACAATAAATTCGCATGAATGTTGAAGTTTTAAAGGTACGAATTTATCAATATCCCAAGTAGAAATCATATACGTTTCGCCAGTACGGAAAAATGGCCCAACTGGGTCAATACCGAAAAGCGGAAGTCCGGTTTTGGTACTGGCCCAGTATTAAAAAAGCTGTATTATTGGTACTGACTTTATTCGTAGAATCAGTACTGGATACCTAAGTAAGAATCGTATACAATCTGCCAATAGAGGATATTGGGCCAATATTGTGCTGCTATCGAAAAACGAACGATACCAATGTCCTTTATGGGAAAACAGAAGAGGTCACTAACGCGAAACCTAGATAGTTTAGTGGTAAACGCTTGCTTGACATGCGGAAGAATCGAGTTCGATTCCAGCCGTCGCCCCGAAGATTTTTTCCTCATATGACTATTAAAAATAGACCTGTATAGATACGAGAGCAGCCCGGCCATGGTCTGATCTTTCTTTCCATACTATATAGTTGTGATATTAACAATTGTACAAATAATAAATATTATTAGGAATCAATAATGGCCCAGTTCTAGGAGTAGGTACTTCCCGTACCAGTACTAGGAATCAATATTTTTTTTGTACTGGTACATTACTGATTTTTGGTACTGTGATGGTACTGTTTTCCGATACTGGCCCTTTTCTATCATCCCAGTATCACATCAATACTAAACCCGTATTGACATCTGGTACTATGCCAGTAAGGTTTATCATAAATCGGTCACTTTGATGCCAGTAGTAAAATCCTACTTGGAATAACACAAAGTTGCTGCCGTTTATTTGCGACCTACGAGAATTCAATTCAGATGAGAGAGGAGTGGAGGGTAACGATTTCTTAAGGATCAAGATGAAAACTCAACTAAAATCTATTGAGGACTTGAAGCTATATTTATCAATGTTGCCAACGTTATTAAACGTACCGCTTGGAATACGCTAATACTTCACTTCTCACTATTCCCGGCTTAATATTCCGCTGAGAGAAATCGCGTAAAATGGCGCATCGACGCGTGTATTGCGTAGGAAAATGATGATCAAGTGCCGAGGAAAACGCCGTATCTTTGCGTGTTTCACGAGAATATTTTCCAACGCATTTCCCGGCGTAATCGGCCCAATTTATTTCCTGTAAGCGCTTAACACCACACGTCACTACAATCTCCGCTTCATGCATTCCTATCAGACCGGCGCGATGGTTACGACAGCGAGCAACGTATCAGAGTTTTTCATTCTGGCGCTCTTGCGAGTTCTTTTTCGCTCGATCCTCTCGGAAATTCCGCCACGTAAGCGAAAGCTTCACCGCGGACGGAGATACCGGAATTTGCCTGGATGCCGGAAGGGACGGGAAATCTCTTATCAGCTATTTAACTAGGTGGAATTAAAAAAAAAAAGAAAGACCCACGTCTGCGTACACGCAAACGTCACTACCCCTACCCCTTCCTCCCCCCTTCTCACCTACCCGGTCGCGAGAACAACGATACGGTAAAACGGGAGTTCGCTTGATCTAGATTCGAGCCGGTAAATTATAGAGGTCGATCGCGATCGTAAAGTAGGTAACAATTTTCAGTACTAAATCTCCGCAATTTACTGGACTTATCAACATTGTTCAATGTTCGCGCTCTCGCAAACGTGAATCCGCTCAACATACGGTACATTGATATCGCTTAGCCATTGACACTTCAGGAAGAACGTGGGTTTTCTTGCGACCACATTGGAAAGAAAGTCTTGCAATAGTTAACAAATGCATTTGATTGAGTATTTCAGTGCACAACATTTGGTAATTAGTATCGATTATGATAATCCATGTAGCACAAATCTTCAAAGAACGTTCTAAGGATGTTCTAAGGACATTCATACATTCTAAGAACGTCCCAGAACATTCTCTGAAGATTTTGTGCTGTCTGGGAAGAGTTATCAACTGTTACATATTAGTTACATGTAGTTAACCAACTGTCTGGTAATAATTACAAAGTAATTAGTAAAATGAATGTAGTTGAATTAGACATGGTTTGACAAATAATTTGGGAGGTAATAATTACTAAATAGTTTGTCTATTATCAAAGTATTTGGTTATTTCGCATGTTTGTCGTATAATGTAGTTATATTACTAAATAATATGGTTTTACTTAACAAATTGATTTGTGATACCTACTACATTAAATTGGTAATAGATACCAAACAACAGATATTAAGTCTTACTAAGGTTATTTGTTAGACTTATCAAAGAATTTGATTACCTGCATGTTTTGGATATTTGCAATTAGAACTAGACTTGACGGTTATTATTAAATTTTTTTTCAATGTAATATTGCAGTTAAATTTCTTGCCTGTATACTCTATAATTCTGAAAGAAAACTTCAAAACTAAACCTAAACAGCCGTTGGTGGTCGCAATAAAAATCAGAATTTTTGAGAATGTCAACGATTAAGATAAATCAATAAGTAGATATTTTATCCTACACAATTTTCGCACAACTTTCGATGTCTCATCAAGGGGGTAGAGAGAAGGGATTTTGCAATGTACTGACTCATCAATTCGCTCAAACTCTTCTCTTATTAGCAGTCAATGAACTTTAAAGAGCTACATACGCGTAAGCGGCTGGAAAAACGCCCAATGTTTACATTTTTCTGCTGACTACATTGTTCGCTTTATGAAGATGAGCTTTTGGCAAATGATTTTACATACTCTTATTTACATATTACACGAAGTTGCTAAAAGTTGAAATATAATGTTATCCGTTGCTAAAAGTTGAAATATAATGTTGTCATTACCGCTTCTGTGAAGTGTGTTGTCACTAGTCGACATTCTCGATATCCAAAAATCCTCTAATGATTTATTTAAAACAAACAAGGCCTTAAACTTGTTAATGTAGACAAACAAAACTAGTCCTCGTAATCCATTTTGAAAATATTGATTTTTGATTAAGTTATTAGCATTCAAAGTAAACGGATCGGTCCAATCGTTTCCGAAATATTTCGGATATCGATTTTGAAAACATATTTTTGAAAAAAATACATTTAAAGTTTCAAGTAAAATTTAAATATCGTAAACAGCTTATATATCCAATTTACATAAAATTATTGATTCAAAGTTCACATAATACATTGTCTCTTTTGATTATTCAACTTTATAGATAACTTTTTCTTGTCTCTTTTACGAGATCTTGCCTTCTTGGTCACTTCTAGTATCGCACTTGTCCGGGCTTGTCCGATGTAGTGGTTATCTTCGAAAGTGGCGAATTGATGGACATTTATGTCCGCCGATATATTCATAGTTTGCATTATTTTCATAAAGTTTGGTCATTTAAACCAAAATATCTAAAATATTGTAAAAAATGTAACGTAATATTTACAGCAGTAAGCCATATTTATCATTGAAGCTTCGTACGATTTATTTACATTGTTCGTGAGAAATTCAATACTGAATATCGCCATTTTGTACATATAGCCTTATGGTAGAAGCAATATAGATGATCATTATTCCATTATAATTTCGTAAGAAATAATATCATCTAAATAAGAAAATTTACTAATATTTGTATTAGTAACATTTATTAATATTTGTGTTACATATTACAAAATGTGACTTAGATAAAAAATAATATTCACTACACCCTCTATGTGTAATAGTCGATTGTAGAAAAACTGACAGAATTGCTTGGTTTTATGTTTTGAGTAGCATTGCACTGAGTGGAACGTGGAAAATATCATTAAATTAGTTTAACAGTTATTATTTAAGTAGTGAAATATATGTAGTGAAAAACATAATTTTATTCGATAAAAATAATGGATTTATGAGTAGCTCGGTTGATGAGCCATTAAAAATACACTTCTTAACTGTTTCGTGCCTCTGGCTTTCCCAAAAGAGATGCGTTTTATATGGAAACAGTTCTATAGGTTTTTGGGGGCGCTGATTTTAAATCAACTATCAAAATTGAAGTTCAAAATGGCGGATTCAAGATGATGGTTATGAAATGCTAAAATATTAATATATTTAAAATAAAAGTTTGAATTATGTTTTTTTCTGATTATTAATTATAATCGAATGTAAAAATTTCGAGTCAAAATAATATATTTTGGATAACTATTACAAAGAACTTCTGAGTACATTGTTGCCAGTATGCAAATATGTCCGCTAGAGTTGCGAAAAAACGAGCCATAGTATACAATAGCATGGGTGAAAACATAAGATCTTTCTAATTGATAAAGCTGTCATATACTGGTATCAGACTTTAAGTATATAATTAGCATTAAATTCAATGAATTTTCAACATAATCAAAAGTTATTCTTCACTACCTAAAAGTTGGATTTTTAGCAAAGTTTAAATAACTATATTTTATTGAAGACATAATATTTCAAAATGTGCGATGGTTTGTACGTGTAACTTGAACCTTCATCTTTAAAACAAGTTAAAGTAAGTAAGTAAGTCGATAGGACTATTTGTTTAAAAGTTATAATGATTTTTATAAGTGGGACATATATGTACCAGAGCCACGAAAAAGTTAAGCACCCTGTGCAATCACATATTGTGCAATGCTCCTATTCATTTTTGCATATACTTTCATTACGTAAAAGCATTAATGTAATTCTATACAACCAATACGACGTAAACTTTGTAGAAAAATGTCAGTATTCTGTCGATAAAGTTTTCAGTTCCAGCATCTTCTTAACAATACCATGTTACCTTGGTTAAAAATATATGTAACTATATATATAACTATTTTTACATTGTTGACTGTTTATGTTAATTATGTTCCTCTAGTAAGATTTTTCAAATGATACTATTTAAACATCCATTATTGTTTTAGATATTTTACTATATATATATATATATATATATATATATATATATATATATATATATATATAAGCGCTCCTTTAAGCATATGTATATATCCTTTTGCTTTGTCCTTATCAAAATCTTTTCCACGGACCTTCTTCATAACCTTCTTTTAATTTTTATTAGAATGTTATCTCTATGTAATATGGCTATCAGACTCGATCCGTCGTCAGGACGCGCTTCCTGTTGCCACAATTTTACGAGCAATTATTTCATATTTTGCGTCGCGCACGTGCTCGCGGCGTTTTATAGGCGCTCGCGCGGCTAATTGGTAATTACACCTGGTTCGGTTCGAGCCAAAGGTTCCACTGTTGTCCGCGTGGAAATTGCCCTCCTTTATATTTGCGCCGCGAGGAGAGTCGCTCGTTCGTCTCTCTCTCTCTCTCTTTCTCTCTCTATCTCGCTCTCATTTTCTCTCTCTCACTCTCTCTCTCGGGAGATTCGCTCGCGCAGAAGCCCCTGACGCGCTGGGAAATTGCTTCTCGATCCCGGCGGCCCTGCGGCGCCGCGCAGCTCCTCAAAGCACGACGGTCGGTACTCGCCTATTTATGCCTTTTGCATGTCACTGCGTTAAATCACTCTAATGAAATCAGACAGCGAGCCGGAGGCCGTCCGAGTTCCTCTAGGGTGGCCTCGCATTTTCGCGGTAGGTTTACCTGCCGATTAAATCGGAGTCGATGAGATCTTTGTTTCTTTTTAAGAAAAATGAGAAGAGAAATAAACACGTGCGTTCGTAAATCAAAGTTCGCGTATCATTGTATTATCAATTATACTTATTAGGTTGTTAATTAATTTTGCAACGCAGAGTTCTGAAGAGAACTAATTATTTTTCAGATTTCATTTACTCGTAGCAGCTTGAGTTGTCCAATTGATTGCATTTTCTTTATTATCGTTTAAATAACATACAGGATTACAGATATCCAATTTGTAACATTGTATTTTCTCGTTTGACAACGAACGTTTAATGAAATGACTGCCTCTGGCATGAGTTTAAAGCCGCGCATCCGCTAAGCTTATAAATATGATTGTTTCGAAATGAATAATTATATATATCAGCGAAATATTCGGTGCTGACGCCGATTGTCGAGAGCGCATGCAAAAATTTCAATTTATATCACACGTATTCGATGCGGTTAATATCGAATAATAGTAAAACAACATACACACTTGGGAGTTCCGATTAACTCTTCTCTCATTAGCGTCATGTCATATCGAAGAACCTTGCGTATTCAGTCGACATAGAGTCGAGTATACGTTAAATATTTTGATATCAGATTCGTGCAAAATACACACAAGGACATATGAATCCAAAATGAAGCGAATAGGTTCTGCGATTAGCGAAATTATTGACAGTAATGTGACTAAACAGCAACATTTAGGCTGCTATTTGCATCAAACATTAGGGTAAAGGCCTTTGCTTCCACATGTTTCTAATTTGCGAGTTATATTTACTATTGATAATGACATATGAAATGCAACGTCATAGTAATTGAAAACGACCAATACGGAAACCAATTTATACGTTTAATTAAATCTATTGCTACAATACTAATGAGTGGTAACGTTCGTATAATTGAAAGTAGTATTGATCGCACTCGGCATTTTCGTCTCATTGCAATATCTTCCTGCTGAGATTTCAATGGGATGAATTATTAACGCACTCGTGGACTGCATGTAAATTTATTTGTTATATTATTATCATCGTGATATATTTGAACGGAATATTCATATTGAGAATAAAACGCAGGTGGAAAGTGTAACAGTGTTATGCGTATATGTTCCCTTTCGATTATATCAATTTTATATTATACATTTTATATTATACATTTCTTTCACGCAATATTAATCCAGTTTGAAAATTCGAACCTAAATGATAAATATACGATCAGAATGTGGCCTGAAATCTATAAAACATTTGAATATATAGTGTATGTATATATTTATAGATAATGTGTATGAATGTACTATGTATGTATATCTGTGACTACACGTGTGTAATATATATCAAATGTATACATAAAGTTAGTGAAATAATGTATATAAAATATTCGATGTATGTACATGTGGATATAAAGTATATTATTTGCATAACTTATGTACATCCATTCTGTATATTTTTTGCATATGCATACCAGGTCTGTAAATATGAAACCGGAATTTGCCCATAGATGGTCCTAGCTGTCAATGTAGTTACAGTCAAACCGCGTCATTGGCGCCATTTCCTTGTTGACATCTCTGAAAAAGATTTTCAACTCACAACAGTACAAGTTTCATACAACAGCCTAGTTTAGCGTTGAACATGTCGAATTTTGTGCCTGGAAACTACGATTTGCGGACAACATTGATTTTCTGTTACTATTTGAAGAAAACTGCTGCAGAATCGCATCGAATGCTTGTCGAAGCTTACGGTGAGCATGCTCTTGGTAAATCACAGTGCTTTGAGTGGTTTAAAAAATTCAAAAGTGACGATTTTGACGTGAGAAACGAAGAACGTGGAAGACCACCGAAAAAGTTTGAAGACAGCAAATTGCAAGCATTGTTGGATGAGGATGACACTCAAACGCAACAACTCGCGGATCAATTAAATGTGACACGAGAAGCCGTCTCCATACGTTTGAAAGCCATGAGAAAGATTCAGAAGATGGGAAAATGGGTTCCACATGAACTGAATGAAAGATAGCAGGAAAACCGAAAAACCACTTGCGAAATGCTGCTCGCCAGGTACAAAGGAAAGTCATTTCTCCATCAAATTGTATTAAAAATAATATAGCAGTCGATAAACATGCGATGGATATTAATAAAATATATATTATCGAACTAGTGAGAAACATACCAGGTTGATAAGTCTTTAGAATGACACATTAGTGGTGTCACCTCCAATGCGCCGTGAATTTCCAGTAGTGCCAACCTTCAAACCTCTCACTACACAGTTGCAGACAGCTACGACAATCAGTATATTTGTGACAGCTACCGAAAGCACATAACCTCTGATATTTTGTATAAATGGAAAAAACTGAAATTCGTGCAGTGATTAAGTATTTCTATTTAAAACGTTGCAACCTCAAGAAATGATTGAGGACTTCCAAAAAACTTTGAGGGAGTCTGCTCCGTCGAATGCAACCGTATATAAGTCACGAGCCACAATAGATGTAGTAAGTTTTAAACTTTAAGAAATTGACCAATCATAGTCGATTATTCTCCTCAAATTTGACTGTGATTGATCAATTTCTTAAGGCTTAAAACTTATTACACCTATTGTGGATTGGGGCTAACTGAATTGCTGAGTTTAAACGTGGTCGTACCAGCACATCGGATGCACGACGCAGTGGTCGTCCAAATGAGGTGACTACACCAAAAATGAGTGAAAAAATCCATGATATCGTGTTGGATGACCCCAAAGTGAAATTGCGTGAACTAGCTGCGGCTGTGGGCATTTCACTTGAACGTGTGTTCAATATCCTACACGAACATTTAGATATTAGAAAGCTAACTGCAAGATGGGTGCCGCGATTGTTAACAATGGATCAAAAACGTGAACGAGTTCGCACTTCTCAGCATTGTTTGAACATATTTAGGCGCAAATCAAAGGAATTTTTTCGTCGATACATAACCGTTGATAAAACATGGATCCACCATTATACTGAATCGAAACAACAGTCGACACAATGGGTTCCAAAGGGTTTTTTTCAATTAAATGTTGAATAGCCTATATATAAATATATACAAATATATATATATATATATATATATATATATATATATAATAAATTACTTTGAAAAAACGTATGAAATGATAACATTTTTTCAATTAAATAACATGGTTTGGCCCAATGCAAAATTAAATAATGTATAAGACTGTGTTGTGCTTTAATATAATAAATCAAAATAGAATAAATCGAAATATACTAAATGTGAAGAAATCGTTTCCCCTTAGTAAATGCAACGAATATATTTTTTCTCTTGCACACATATAAAATTAAATTTTTCATATGTACATGTTTATTCTACGATGGAATAAATATCCTATATACTACCATCCAGAAGTTTGGAAGAGGTCATTTTTTTATGTGAAATAAAAGATCATTTGTAAATATCACAAAAGCAACCGTTTATAATGAATGTTTATTAACATTGACGACTAGGCCAGAACACCAACTTTTTGTGTCTATGTCTAATAAATTCTTGCTATTATCAACATGCGGTTGAACACTTACTTTGTTTTGGTCACGTTCGAATCATAGAAATATGATGTTTATCCTCAATTCCGATATCTAATCGTTGTATTCAAATTAAATATGATCTTAATAGTTGTATTCAAGCATTCATAGACGCAAGTTCAAATTTCTGAGCTTAGTGTGCTTTAAAGTTATCAGTCCGTTAATTTAATTGAATTTTGTTATTTAAAATGGCAAAAAGAGAGCAGTTTACTATAGAACAACGAAATGCTATCTGTACTTTCCATAATGAAGGATATAGTGAACGGCAAATCGCAAAAAAGCTGCGCATTTCTTATAAAGGTGTGCATCACACTTGTTAGAAAATGAAAAACAGATAATAATGAAGACAGAAAAATGGCTGGCCGACCCAAAGCAACAACAGACAGAGAAGATAATTTTATTATAGTGCTATTTAAACGAAACCGATGTCTACTGCTCCACAAATCACCACTACATTAAATGAAATGCGTCAAACACCAGTCTCAACTACGACTGTTAAAAGACGTCTATTGTCTAATGGCCTAAGAGGATGTGTAGCTGCCAAAAAACCGAAATTAACATGTAGACACAAGCAAAAAAGACTGGTCTGGACTAAAACATACCAAAACTGGACGATAGAACAGTGGCATAAAGTGCTTTGGACTGATGAATCAAAATTTCAAATATTCGGTTCCAATAGAAGAGTGTTTGTACGCCGCTCAAAAAATGAAAGGGCATTAGAAACGTATATTGTGCCAACTGTCAAACATGGAGGTGGCCGCGTAATGGTTTGGGAGTGTTTTGGTAACAGTAAATCTGGCAAACTAGTGAAAATAAGTTAAACATTGAACAAAGAAGGCTATCTGAAAATTCTTTAGAAAGATGCTATATCATCTGGATTAAATGTCATTGTCACAAATGTCATAAATGCCATCCTAACTTCGTCTTTCAGCAAGATAATGACCCGAGACACACTTCGAAATTGTGTCAAAAATTTATAAAAGAAAAAGCAGGAAAAAGTTTTACAAATCATGGAGTGGCTTGCTCAATCACTTGATTTGTCTCCAATCAAACTAGTGTGAGATGAACTGAATAGAAGAGTGAAAAATCGTTTTCCAACCAATACTAGAAAACTCTGGGAATACTTACAAGCAGAGTGGAAAAGTTTAGATGAAAATTATTTTCATAAATTAATTGATAGAATACCCAAACTTTGCTTAGAAATAATAAAAAGTAAAGGTAGTCACGTTGATGAAGCAAAAATTTAGTTTGTAATCACATGAGAGTTTTTTGTTTTTGTTTCAATATATATTTTTGTATTATTTGACAAATTTTAGATTGTAATAAATGCTTACTAATGAATTTGTAATGAATTTTGCTTGTAATGAATTTTGCTGTTTTTATCTGAACTTTCTTACTGCTTCCAAACTTCTGGACGATAGTGTATAAACGTTGCACGTACACTTGATGCACATAAGAATATTCCGTTTGGTAAGAGAATATACATTGCGATACGACTCATAATATGTATGTACATATTATGTACACCATAATATATTTTCATATACACACGCTGGATTGCCTTGTATAACGGATATTGTATATGCGCATTGCGAATTTTCTTTAATAAATATACATACACTCTTAAGTATGTATCGCTAAAAATTGAAATAAAAATGTTGAAATAGAAATCCTACGTAATTACAAGGGATATAAATATCGTCAGACAGAAGGGAAGATAGTACCGTCAAATTAGAATATCTTCAATTGAATCTTCTAACGATTCCGACAATGTTCTGAAGACCTATGCTTATATAATATATTTTTGTATAGCGATCTTTCGCTACCGTGTCGACGGTACATTTATAACACCGGCTACCTCGTACCTATATATATCAGAGATATGTACGAGAAACTTTGTACATCCAAAACAAAAACACCATAAATTTTACCTCCAATTAAATCACTATATTTATTATTATCTCGTGCATTTTGTACCTTGTGCTAATATATCGGGAAAAGTACTTCTCTCAGCTAGTAACTCGAAATATCATTTCCATTTAGAAATTAATACCTCGAATTTGGAGGTAGTATAGTACATGGTATACGATACATGGTTAAGAGTATAAGTATGTTTTGCAAGTGATGTATATTCGTAGAACATATAATCGATATCATGTGCACATTCATCACTGTATATACATGTTACGTAATAAGCATGCAATCGTAATCATATGCACATACACTGTATATACATATTATGTATCGTATTATACGTAAAACTCTACTATAAACTGTATATAAAACGTATATATAGCGTCTATACAAAATATTATTTGTACATTATAAAGTACTCAATAAACACAAAGTATCATCGATGTTACAATGTCAGCTTAATCATATAGTATATTACGTAACTGTTACTTTGTCATATAATAAAGTAACAGTTACATAATATACCATATGATTAAGCTGACATTGTAACATCGATGATACTTTGTGTTTATTGAGTACCCTATAATGTACAAATAATATTAGGTGAAGTAAAAAGTTCTGAGCGTTTTTCACTAAAGACATCTAGCGGAAAACCCTCAGAACTTTTTACTTCACCTAATATTTTATATAGACGCTATATACAGGGTGTCTCACACTCTTCTCCGGGCATTTTGTGGGAACGTAGAACAGGTTGAGGTGAACATAAAAATCCTATACCGTTTTGCGATATTCGCAATAATTATCGAGATATTAATTCTAGAAAATTTGTGAATGATCATGCAGAATATGGTAAATGAGTTATAATAGCGACGACTGCCGTCGTGTACTTATATTTTAGGTCAAATTGAACAAAAAAGTCCTCTACCATTTTGCAAATAATCACATAGATTTTTAATTATTAATTAAAGAAGATGAGTGCGTTATCACACAAAATCGTGCAATAATCTTCTTTAATTAATAATTAAAAATCTATGTGGTTATTCGGAAAATGGTAGAGAACTTTTTTGTTCAATTTGACCTAAAGTATAAATACACGACAGCAGTCGTCGCTACTATAATTCATTTATCATATTCTGCATGATCATTTACAAGTTTTCTACAATTAATATCTCGATAATTATTGCGAATATCGCAAAACGGTATAGGACTTTTATGTCCACCTCAATCTGTTCTACGTCCTCACAAATTGCCTGAAAGAGAGTGTGAGACACCCTGTATACGTTTTATATACAGTTTATAGTGGAGTTTTACGTATAATATGATACATAATATGTATGTGTATATGCATATGATAACGATTGCATGCTTACGTAACATATATATACAGTGATGTATGTGCATATAATATCGATTATATGTTCTACGAATATACATCACTTGCAAAACATACTTATACTCTTAACGTTGTACCGCATATCATAGTACCTCCAAATTCGAGGTATTAATTTCTAAATGGAAATGACATTTCGAGTTACTCGCTGAGGGAAGTACTTTATATATATATATATATATATATATATATATATATATATATATATATATACATGCAGAAGATATCTAATATTATATGGAAAATTAGGTTATCTAATGACGATACTCCATAAATAGACATTCGCTGATGCGTCTATCTCCTTTACCGTTTGACTCAGTATCGCCATGTACTCACCTGTGCAGGCGCTTATGGAGTGGAAATGAAATTGGAGGAAATGGACGAGAATAAGATCGTTTTGGTTGGGTGAATTACTTAAGAGTGAAATAGCACGGACGCCGCTGGAGGAGGTGCATCGAAGTCGCACGGAAGGCAGTTGCGAAACAGTAAGGTGAAAGGAAAAACCTGTGCAATCGGGTCAACGAAGAGGCGCCTTCGAAGGTAGGACGCCGAAAGGAAAGAGCGACGGGACGGCAGGGAAGGGTGAAAGGGCGATTGAGTTTAAATCGATCGGAAAGATTAGAGATGACGAGACACGGCAGAAAGGGCCGGACCGAAGAGACGGTGGCGCGGGGAAGAAATCAATTTCGAATTAAACTACCCACGATGGATTTCCCTCTTCGCCTCCGCGCGTTCATCTTCTTCCTCGTTTTGCGTCGGTTACATAGGATGACGTTGCGCGCGTTCTCCTTGTACATTAAAGATCCAAACGAAGAAGGACGCCGTAAGTTTCAATAGCGAGACGTTGATGGTTTCCTTCTTATAAGCTATCGAAGACGGGAGGAGCGCTGTTCCTGTCTCCAGAGTTAAGCTTCAGCGATGCAAAAATAAAGAACAGAATCTTACTCTTGTCGTAGTTTCGAGCGAATTTCACCTCTCGACGGGGTTTTAATTAGTGAGTCAATTATCGAGATATTCGAAATGAAAGAGTTGCGAGAGGAGAGATGGTTTCATGCTAAGTTCCTGTAAAAAGAGAAAAAAACATACCGATTAAAAATAGACAAAAAGTATTCGCGTGCATTACTCCGACTTGATTTTCCAATATTCTCGCGGCTAGTTCGAAGGGCTACGATTAAAAAAAAAGTAACTATTTTCCAGCACATTCTATCCAATTCTTAATATTAGTTTGAAAATCCTGGAATGCATTTCGAAGCCCTCAATCTACAACGTCAGAAACATTCTAGCAACATGGAGTGTCGCACAGAAGGCAAAGCAGAAACGCGGAACGTTCAACCAAAGGCGCACCCTGGAGATTTTACTGCCAGAAGTGCATACGTTGCGCATATGGCAACAGAGAAAAAAAGAATCTTTTTATAGGATGCACGCTGTACACGTGACTGGAGTGCTTGGAGCGTATTTGAAGAGAGTCCTGAGCCTGCCAAACGCGATAACGCGCGATGCGAAAAAAGAAGAACTTGGTTTATTTTAGTGTTTATTTCAGCGCCGCGCGTTATTTTTCACGAATAAATCGCCGATGGTAACACGCGAGTTCCGGCATGCCGTTCGCGCAAAATACAGGGAGATGCATATTTGCAAGAATTCCAAGAGCCTCCACTCTAGAGTATATTTGTATCATAAAAACTCGATATACACGGTGTGTACGTGTAGCGACAGTGTGACACAAAACAACTCGGCCTTAACAATTAATTACTGGCCAATTCATCAGAGCTGTCTGCAGGATATACGGTCGCGTAGAAACACAATTCGCGAAAAATTTACATTTTTCCTTTAATAAACGAAGAGACCCCGATAGGAACGGAAGAACGGAACGATGGTAGGAATAATAAATGATTTTTATCTCATCGTGCGAAATGTGGAAACCCCCGGAATGAGCGCAAAGCAAAGAACAGTGTTTCAGAAAATAATATTTTTAATGGTTTATATGGAGAGCAAGGAAAATTTGCGCTTTATATATGCGGGATCATTATTAATACAAGAGAGAGTGTCTTAACGATCTCTGCGATAACAGTCACTTAATTGACGAAAGAAACTGTGGCAATTCACCGTGGAATATCGCCAGGTATGAACATCATGCTAACTAGCTCAAGCTGTGCATAAATTTTCTCGTAAAATCTGTGTAACGGAATAAATGAATAATGTTAAGTTAACTGTTTTATAACATTCTCTCGATCTAGGACGTCTTATATAGATACGACATGTGCAATGTTGGAAAAGGTATGACCTTTCTCATATGTAGATAAAATAATTCTAAATAAGAACAATTAGAGATTATACTTATGTAAATAAGTAAACAGAAATTAGGAAATAAACTTACATTTCCCTTAGATATAGATATTAATAAGAAAACAAAATTTTTATCTAACTAAAAAAAAATTTTTCTTAAATAAACGATAAGTTTATCGTAAATATGTTTATCAAGATATATTATCTAGATATGAACAAATCGTTTTACTTTTGTTTTCAATTTTTTTTCTCTATTTCTAATCAGAAATGAGGCAATATACCATAATATTCAAAATATTCTAAGACAAAAGGAAGATATACAAAAATATTGTTTTATAATGTTTGGCACAATATTTCTTTTTTTTCTTTTCTAACATATTTTCGTGTCCAAATAACAAATATTAAAATTTATATTCTTAGGTAAATGAGGATATTCAATTTAATTTGCTAAAATCTTAATTTTTTCTATATAAAATTTTAGATAATGTAATTAACATTATTCAAACATTAACCGCACATGATGTTGGTTCAAATATCAACAGATATACATTTTATTATAGTATCAAGAGAATTTCTACAAGCCAGATTGTCTAAATTAAAACTTCATAAAAAATCTGATACTCAATATATTTTTAATCTGAACGTCTTCGTGCTTTTTAAGAATTTAAGGGATTTTAATTATTTTTTATTTGCAGCGCAAAATATATATTAGAATACGTATACAAGTAAATAATATGATTCCCGAACTGTCGTGCAAAATCTTTTTATATTGTCTGCTTGTTTTGTTATTTGTCTGCTTATATAAAATGAAATCATTTATGTCTATTTAGAAACGAATGTTGGTCAAAAACGTCTAGTAACTTTCGATGTAGGGCATTGTCACACATAACATTAAATGTAGTCTGTATATTTGTACAGCATACATTTTGTTTCTTCATAATATATATCTTATTTTATTAGATAACAGAAATGGAATTTTTCTTTAGATGCAATATATCAGATAAATGATCTACCATTTCTTTAGATTACATTTTAAATGAATTATGCAACTGTGTAATCACTCAAATATAAACATCAATTAATCGATTTTGTATCTAAACATTATCTCTAGATATATTTATCTAAGTATATTCCAACACTAGATATATGTGTATACGACTGCGATATGTTACGAACATTCGGATCGATATGAAATTATATGAATAAATTCAAACGAGTATTGCTCCATACGCAGGACATCTTTTTTGGTCCTTTCCGACAATATCATATAAAGAATCATATCGAATGCAAATTGAAAAGGTATATTTTGCAAAAATTTTTGCAAAATTAAAAGATGCCCGTTTGAAAGCGCAACGACGCTTAAAAATACGCTCTGTAATGCAATACACGTTGAAACAGCTCAAATTAAGTGCGAAAAAATGTTGCTTATTGCAGTAGCATATGTAACATTCAGATGTTCCATTATAATAATATGCATCGTTGCTTTTCAATTTGCTCGCCACTTTTAAAAGCGTTCCATCGTGATGTCTGCCGGTTGTCGCGTATACGCGGCTTATCACGAAGTAGATTAATGTTTTCGTCCCTTATCTGGGTCAGCGATGTTGGCTCTACTTCTGATACGAGGCAACACCGTACACAATCCGGCTCCCACGTACATCTCGGTTAATATCCATAAAAAACTTTACACACGAACCAGTGTTGCATTATGTGAATTCTTGTAACTTCAACAAATGTTAATGGAGTGTCCAAAATAATATTCCACTCATTAAAATGTTTCAAATTATGTTGACATGCCTTCCATTTGCGTTTCGAAAACATTTTCGATATGAAAAGTTGTGTGTATTTCAGTTATTATATTATATATGTGTAAATAAAAGAAAACAAACATTCGCGGATTTCTCCACGATATTTGGATATGAAAGATTCCATTGAAACTTTCTAATCTTTTATCATATAAATTAAGGGCAAAACATATAAAATATTTTCCCTCGAAAATGCTAATTATATATTCAGCAATCGTACCGGTGATTAACTATATGTGATGCATGATACAATATATCATACTAGTTTATATAAATAGTTTTGTCAACTGCATTTAGAACGTCTTGTAAAGATTTTATGCTACTTGAAAGTTGTATTATAGTCAGATTTGTCAAATAGTAATATTCTTTCTTATTATTGTAATAGGAAACAGAAGAATATTTTAGAGACGTATTTCATTTTCTTACATATAGAATATATCTCAGATCTCGCGACTTTAATTTATATTGACTTTTTATTTATACTGACGGGTTTTCTGAGCAATTAATGTTTTCTCAGTAAAAACGCTGAGTCACTAATATTTTCTAAAATACAAACAAAAAAAGAGTGAAGCTTTTTACAAACTAAACTTTAAACGACTAAATGAATAATGAAATGGTGTTTTCTGCCAATTTCAAGTGGATTTTAGTTTAATAGAATTTTTTTGGGCCTTAGAAATATGTTGGAGATTGAAAAATTCATGAATAAAAACCTCCCTCGACATTTATGATAAAAAAGAATTAATTCTAAACTGCTAAGACTAAGAGAATCTGTTATAAGTTAAAATCGTAGAAACTAAGATATCTTGTATAAGGGGCGAAATAACTATATTTTTACAATGCGGCTTTTGTTCGCGAGATATTTCCTACATATGTAGAAATTCAATGTAGAAAATACATATTCTATGTACAAATTTTCTAGAAAGCTAAATATTCTCCATTGTTGCATTGTTCACATATTATAATATGTTATATTATACAAACTCGTTTTATTATTGACCTCTTTCTCTCTTTCCGAGCGCTGTATCAGCGAGACGATTATCATCTCGAATGATTATCATCTCTTTGATGTTTGATTTAATCTGGAAAATAAGAGTCGTTATTGGATTTCACCAACATACTGACAGTTTCTATACACATCTTGTTGTACAACGCTCGTAGCACTAACAGTATTGTTTTCTCAAACAATACGGACAATACGTACAACCGCCTGAGGTTCATACGACAGACGTTCTCTTGCAGCACAGCTCAAATTCTCTTTAGCATTAAACCGCAACATGTTGTTAATCATTTACTGGGCCAATGTTATTAACAATGAAAGATTAGTCTTCCTTTCTGAGAGCAGTTTTGTTGCATTTTTGATAATTCCAATTTATAGAGAGAGAGAGAGAGAGAAGAAGCGAGAGAGAACATCTTAGCGTACAAAAATTATACTGCTAGTATTAACCCATTAGAGCCCATGACTAACTCAGCTGGAATATCATCCATGGAATGACATATGGAATCCTCTAGTATGATAAAAATAACAATTTCGGCGGAAAAAAGTTGCAAAAAGAATTTGTTTATAACAAAATTGTTTAAACAACTATATATTTAACTATATATTTTGTTTTTCGTGAGAATAATTCTCTTATAAATAAATTATTTTGCAACTTTTTTTCGTCAAATTTGTTATTTTTATCATACTAGAGGATTCCATATATCATTTGGATGATATCCCAGTTGAGTTAGCTATGGACAGTAAGGGATACAGCATTATATGAAATTATTTATTATTTTTTTATAACAGATAGGGGTCCGACTTTGAACATATACATGTTTCGACCTAATTTTTAAAGCAGAATCGATTGGCAGCATCAGATTTTCAAAAAAATAATTTTTAAAATAAGTCGTTTAAACAATTTTGTTGTATAAACAAATTTTTTTGCAACTTTTTTCCGCCAGAATTGTTATTTTTATCATACTAGAGGATTTCATATGTCATTTAGATGATATCCCAGCTGAGTTAGTCATGGGCTCTAATGAGTTAATCGCTGATACACACAGAGCACACACACACACACAGTATTATAGGTAACAAAGTCTTAATTATTTGATAGAAATCACACAAACTAACAGAAAAATACTTCGCTTAATTTCCAGGTTTGAACCATATTTCCTTTCTATTTAGTTCTGACGTTTCGTGAATATCTCAGTTCACTTCTTCAAGAAGCAAGATGACCTAAAACTGTCGCTTTTCTGCGAGGTGTCTTCTTCTATGAGAAGGGGTTCTGGTGATTTGAAGTGGAGAATGGGAAGGGGAAGGCACATCAGGGCAATGACAGGGCAATTTATAAGTTTTTAATGATTCCCTATATTTCTTTAGAAAGTAAGCGATAGTGTTGGCTGTTTAAACTGTAAAAACTGCTGTTTAATCAAACAGAATTTTATGTCCTGTTTCTATCTGATGTTCTGTTAATGTATATTCCGGATGTATATTGTATTATATATATTTTAGCTTAACTGCTGATTGATGTTCTCTTCGACGTATGTTGATTATTCTCCCGGCTTCTCTTATGTATATTTTACTGCACGAACATAGGATTTTGTAAATTCCTGGTATGTTTATTGGAGATAATTTGTCCTTTGGATTGTTAAGGAGTTGGCTAAGTTTCGTCAGGGATGATCTTTATTGATGTTTTGTATTCGTTTAATATTCTGCTAATTTTAATTGTGACTTTTTATATATCTATATGGAAGAAAAGTGGTTGGTATTTTTATATCTTTTGTCTGTTTTCGTATGTCTCCTTTTTCATTAGTAGCTGTTTTGGTTTTCTGATTGTCTTTTCTATCAATTCAAATGTATATCCATTTCGTTGAAGGGTATTCCTTCAAAACTTCACGAGTTTGTTTTTTTTTTTTTTTATATTGTTCTGGTCATAGATGGTAAAGGTTCTGTGTAATAGCAGAGAATTTTGTATTAACAATCTTGTATTAGCCTAAAAATACATCAATCGACAATTAGGCTGAAACATATAACACACAATCTGTGTTATTAGAACATCAGATAGAAACAGAACATAAAATTCTGTTTGATCAAACAGCAATTATAGTCAAAACTAACGTCTACTTCTCAAAGAAAAAAAAGGGAATCATTAGAAATTTATAAACACTAAAATGACCTTAATAGGGACAGCGATCCAATTCTGTTTGGCAAACCATTCTCTCAGTTTCTCAGAATGACTTATCCCATGGCGTGGGATAATTCTACAGGAGATCAATGACAGCATCCCCCCTCCCATTATTACTCTAACTCTCTCACTCATTGCCTCCCTCTCTCTCTCCGTCCTCCACTCCAAGTCACTAGAACTCCGTCTCATAAAAGAAGACATCTCGCAGGAAAGCAGTTTCAGGTTGCTCTGTTCCTTGAAGAAGTAACTGAAACGTCGGAACCAAATACAAAGAAGACGTGATCCAAATCCGGAAATCAAGCGAAATTGGACAATACTGCAAAAATCTAAAGTACTTAATAGAAAAGTCTCGACAAAATTAAATTTATTAAGTTTTAATCGTTTTCGAGATGTCTAGATTTTATTTTATAAACAGTATGTTCTATATACAAATTATACATACTACAGAACGTCTGATATCTCAGAAAGTTTAAAAAGTAAACGACTTATAGGTGATCCAGACTTATAAATTAGTTTCCTTTATATTTTCAATAGCAGCACTTTTTTCGAATCCATAAACTGTACATTCTGAACAGTTGTTTCATTGCCACGAGAAAATGATGAGAAATTCGGCGTTTTCTATAATTTCTCTCGCTTATAATAACTCGTTCTTAATATTACATTTTTCTTTTTTAATTTTACTTAATCGAAAATGTTACATATAATTAACGGCACAAATAACGGATATTACGTGACGATATACGCGCATAAAAGGAAAAAACGGTTTTGTCGCGAATAATGGAAGATGCATTATACGAGGAGTATTATTCGTAAGGAGTACAGGGAGCTTCTCGATTTTAATTCTTCATGGCATTTGGCTGCAACCTCTCTCAAAATAGGTAAGAAAGTAATATAAATGTTTACTTCTTATTTAATTTCGTCAACTTGTTTGCGAGTTACATTCTTTTAAATCTTCGGTATGCTCTATTGCGGCATTATAGAGAACGCTAACACAGTGTTTACTACATGACCGAGGTGAATGACCGCGTGATGGCGTGAGCAAGAACGTGGCTAGTAGCCGTGTCAACATAACATAGGGACAAGATCGTCACGTGTCACGTAAGGGAAAATTCACATCTTGGCAGAAAAGCAAAAAACAGATAGATAGAAACCAATTAGAACTCGCGCTTAGAAAAATAGAAACTGTTTACCACCACCTGACCCCAGAGTGAGTTCTGATTGGTTTCTGCTCTTTTTATTTTCTACTTTCCTGCCAATGTGTAAATTCTCCCTAAAGTTGAACAGATTTCTTACTGTCTCACGTCTGTGGAAATCTATCATAATCTACGCATTGCATCATTCAGCAGGTATCATCGATTTTGCACCATAGATTTATTAGGTGTACAAATTTGGTTCCGCCGTTTTTTTTTTCCGAAACTCGAGGCTTTATTGTAAAAAGCTGGTTATTCATTTATGATTCAAAATATTGTCCATCGCTGGCCACTACTTTCTCCCATCTTTCGCGCAGCGTACGAATCCCGCGTCGAAAAAACTGGTCATCTTTTGAGGCGATTCACGAATCAATCCAATTTTTTACTTCTTCATAAGACCGGAAGTGCTGGTCAGCCAGGCCGTGTGCCATTGATCGAAACAAGTGATAGTCAGAGGAAGCAACGTCTGGAGAATACGGCGGGTGGGATAGGATTTCCCATTTCAACGTTTCCAAGTATGTCTTGACCACTTTCGCAACATGGGGTCGAGCATTGTCATACTGCAAAATCACTTTATCGTGTCTCTCGTTGTATTGCGGCCGTTTGTCTTTCAATTCTCGGCTTAAACGCATCAATTGCGTTCGATACCGATCGCTTGTGATTGTTTCAGTCGGTTTTAACAGCTCATAATACACTACGCCGAGCTGGCCCCACCAAATACAGAGCATGACTTTGGAGCCGTGAATATTCGGTTTGGCCGTCGACGTGGAAGCATGGCCGGGAACTCCCCATGATTTTCTGCGCTTGGGGTTATCGTAATGAACCCATTTTTCGTCCCCAGTCACAATGCGATGCAGAAATCCCTTCCGTCTTTGCCTTTCAAGCAGCTGTTCACAAGCAAACAAACGCTGTTCAACATCTCTCGGCTTCAATTTGTACGGCACTCAAATTCCTTGTTTCTGAATCATTCCCATAGCTTTGAGGCGTTTTGAAATGGCTTGTTGAGTCACTCCTAATGATCGTGCCAATTCTTCTTGATTTTGACACGAGTCTTGATCAAGTAATGCCTCCAATTCTGCATCTTCGAAAACATTCTCTCTTCCACCGCTATGCCGGTCTTCGACGTCAAAATCACCGTTCTTGAAGCGTTGAAACCACTCACGACATGTTCTTTCACTAATAGCGGCCTCACCATAAGTATTTGAGAGCATTCGATGAGCCTCAGCCGCAGATTTCTTCATATTGAAGCAGAAAATTAAAACGTCCCGCAAATGACGAGAATTTGGCTCGTAAACTGACATTTTCAATCGAGAATAACTTTATGATAGAGACACAAATCGACTAATGTTTCTATGGGGTTATGTTGACAGATGCCCAAGTTTATTGTATGACGTCTATGATCTATTTATTTCGACCACTTACCGCTAAAGCCATCTATAGGAAAACGGCGGAAGCAAAGTTGTACACCTAATATATACAGAGTATTTGATGCAAAATGTCTCATATCCCGTGTACATGTAGAGTAGATCAAATTGAACATAAAATTTCTCTACCATTTTGCATAAGTAACCAGGTAAAGTTTTGAGTTAATTATATTAATTGAAGAAGATTGGCAAATTATTAGCGCGGTAGATGAGTTGTGATAGCGACAACTGCAGTTTGTGTGTAGATTAGATCAAACTGAACAAAAAATTTCTATAACATTTTAACATAACATTGCAAATAACTATGTAGACTTTTTAGATATGAATTAAAAAGAGATAATTGCAACAATTACACCAATGTTATTTAATTAATAATTAAAATTGTGGTTATATACAAAAAAGTAGGAGATTCTTTTGTTCAATTTAACCTAATCTACAAACACACACGGTGGCAGACGTCACTACTCATATGCTGTATCGCGCGTAACATATTCGTCGATCTTGATTAATTAATAAAATTTTACTGGTTCGCAAAATGATAGAGGAATTTTATGTTCAGAATGATCTAATCGTATACGAGATATACGATAATTGACGTCAGATACCCCGTACATAGGCTGAAGAAAACATAAAATATTGCAAAGATCCACCTAGAAAAGATGGCCTGTGCCGCAGGTATTCGATCTCTGTCCAGCTTGATTCCTATCGGAGAAGGCTGGCGAGAAGTGAAGCATGGTGAGAACTGGCACGTAAATGTTTTGGACGAAGAAAGCATGCCTGTACTAGAAATAGAGTAGAGTAAAAGGGAAATATAGTTTTACATTTTGTCTTCAAACCTCTTATATAAGAAAACTCAATATATCACCCGTGTTCTGAAGTCTCCTTTATCGACAAAATGTACTTCTCTTTTATCGATAAAATGTTATAAGTCATTCAGAAAGCTTATAAGTCACATTTAGAAACACTTTTATCAATAAAAGAGAGTTAAATAAAAGCCTATGTATATAAGTCTATGTTCCACGCACACCTATAACGTTGAATCGATCGAAAATGGGGTTAGATATAATGGTGGATAAATCTACACTTCTAGACATTATTGCACACGTGAACTGAAATAAAAACTATTGCAAAGGTCAAACTCGTACGTTTCTAATTGATATGAATGCATTCTTCTTCAGAATAAAGATTAATTAATATAATTAGATTATCGTGATAAAAAGTATTGATCGTCTTCAGAAGAAAGTATTGTTCTTCTTCAGAATAAAGATTAATTAATATAATTAGATTATCGTGATAAAAAGTATTGATCGTCTTCAGAAGAAAGTATTGTTCTTCTTCAGAATAAAGATTAATTAATATAATTAGATTATCGTGATAAAAAGTATTGATCTTTAGGTTGAAGACTTAAAAATAGAAATTTATTTACTATAAAAAATGGAAAACTACGACTAAATTAATATTGTTATAAAGTATCAGCTTTCTATTTTTAATAGATATCAAGCAATTATCAAGCAATTAAAATAAATAAATTATAATAATAGCTTCTTTATAATTTTGTATGTGATATTTTTAGAAATTAATCTAATTTGTTTCGCAACATTATACAACAGGAGACAATGTCTACAAATTATAAATGTAGGCATAACCGGATTTAGTTGTCTCAAGGGTTATGGTGGTTTTATGCTACGATTATGTATTTATCATGAGAAAGACAGTGAAAACAAAATCACAGATGACCTATTAGTATATAAATATTTTTTGCTTAATTTCATTAAAGTCGGAATAATATTGCAGTTCAGAAATAGAAAATATTATTAAGAACAATTAAATATTTGTTCCAATATTTGTTACTAATATTTTCCATTATGAGCGGATAAACTTAAGTGAGATATTATGTTAGAATGAAGTTTCTTACAAGTGTATAATATACTTTCTTAATATAATTCGTTAAATGTTAATGTAAATCGAATAATAAAAGCATTTCTTATTTATAAAATATTTAAAGTCGAGTATATGGACGGACGAGATAAATTTAGCCACTATTTAAGCTCCGACAGAGCTGTCTATACCCCGAAACTATACATATTTTACACATGGTCTTCACACTCTGAGTTGCCAGTCCAGCTGATATATCAGGGCGAACCACACTGCAGCATATTCGTATTTGGCTTATTATAGAAGAAAATTTACGCTTTATGGAATCGTTAGGAGCATAAAAAACGGAAGAAGATTGGCTCCTGTAAGCTTTGTACAGCCAATCACAGCAATTACTTGTTTGGGAAGTTGTAACTTTGAAATTCTGAAAAATATGCCAACTGATCCAATATTGAACTTGCAGACATTGAACTTTGCGTAAGTTGCGACATTCAGAAGTTTTTGAAATATCGCTTGTTCCACGAATTAATCGTGCAAATCACATAAACCAAAAAGCTTCCATCGATAACTTTATTACGTAATACATAACACTGTCATATTATTTGGACGCGTAATAATTAATCGTAAAAATTTTCTACTATTTCGACACGTTTCTTTATGCGCAACTAGACTATTACCAGAAATGTTGAGAATATTACGATATTCATTAAACAATCTTATACCACATTTATTACCGCTTTAAACCGCTTAAAACAATGTTTTATCTTTATGAAGGTATTTTAATATCATGTATACACACATACACACACATAACATTTTGCGTGCACGTGCATGTTTAAAAAAGAAATGTTTGCATTATGCAGCATATGATGATCATTAAAACGGTCGGACGTAAAGTGGGACGCGCTTGTTGGAATACGAAGAGGTTCCCTCTTATGTCGACGTAATCGCTCTTATAATCAGCTCTGCACTTTCTACTTCCGTCGCCGATGTTGAGGATTCGCTCCGGTTCTTTCACAGTAAACCGGGAAATGGTCCAATGAAAATATTTATGATTCCTGGAGACGACTGCCTAGATATTCCATCAGAAGTCTCGCAATATGGCACATAATTAAGTTACGCCGCCGGTGTGCTCCGACTGCGTAAAGAGCGGCGTCTTGCCAGCTCGTTACGAAGTCATGATGTTTTTCCGTGAAGAAAAAGGCGAAACTTACTGGGAAATAGCACGGTAGCACGCAGACTTGTAGGAAATGGAAGACGCACCGTCCGACGCACGTGTTGACAAGATATGAGAAAGAAGCCATGCCATTCCTTTGATCACGCCTCTATTTGCGTAATCTAAAAGCATAAAAATTGCACGAGCTCACCGTGTCTCCACAGTTAGAGAGAATTCATTAAATTCCACATAATTATATCGGAATTATCAGCGGCGCGACGATGAGAATTTGAACGTATTATTCAATTATTTCACTTGAAAGCGGACACGGCAATCATATCTCCTCAGTATTCTCGCTTTTATTAAAAATTCATTAATATATATTACACAATTATAAATTCGTAAAATCACTTTTAATTTGTACATAGAGGGAAACTGTCGAATCTTCGATATCTAACCGATAACTTCACTAACTTCGCGATACTATACAATATTTACTTTCACGTGTATCGATCTGCCTACGTTTTGGATAAATTTACTGCTCTTCCGGGAGTTAAAAACTACGAAAATGAAAAAAATACGATCCATAAGTCGAGCAGCGCGCGGCACTGATAGATATTAGAGATTTTGGGGCGACTGGAAGCCCACGTTTTTCTCCACCGCAACGTTCGGCGTAATTGAATGTGCGATTAAACATTTTTAATCGCTCTCCTTTAATTAACGAATCGTTCGAGCGTCACGTGCGAGGTAACGACAGCTCGCACGATCCAAGACTATCACCCTGTGTGTTCCCGTCGTTCCTCTCTGCCGTTTCTCCCCCGACTCATACATTTATCATACTTCTTTCTCCCACGCGTATACACAAAGCATACGTAACACACACGCTTTCAGTTTTCCTCTTCTCGCCTATTCCGTGGATTATTCGGCTTAATCCATTCCCACTAGCTAACTTCCTCTCTCCCTACGACTCTCTCTTTCTCTCTTTCTCTCTCTCCTTCTCTCTCTGTCTTTCTCTTTCTCTCGCTGACCCTCAACACCCGATTTCTGATTGACTTTTCACCCTCTCGTTGACTGGCTGGCTCGCCGACCCCATTTTCAGCCTCGCGCCAGCGCTTTCGCGCCGTAAAACGGGACGACTATCGTCGATAATGAAATAGTGAACTGCTATGTCCACTTCGATAGTAATTACCACTAATTACGACGTTCGGCGACCTACGAGGAGATATTGCGAGCAGCAATCGTTGGGTCTGTACGCGGAACTTAAACTCGTTAGCAATGTTCGTCGTATTAGTGTAATCAAATTTTGCGATTCGCGCAATTTCTGCCGCACCGTCTCTTCATTTCGCGACTTTTTCGAAAAGTGCAAGTGCTCGTTCGCCGATTCGTTTGGTCTGCTTCCTAAACAATCTGCGAAAACGTCGCATTCCTGTAATTGAATTTTAAACGGTATCGTTTCGCGATTACGTCAAGTCTTTGATTACATATTCAAAATTGGTTTTACTCTTCAAATATTATTTACTTGAAAGAACCGAGAAAAGTGAAACAAGACTGATTTTATGAACAATTATGAATACGAATAAACTTACGAGACGATATAATGTCGTAAAAACGTAATTAATAATTACAACTTGTATGATGCTGGTCCCATTATAAAAAATAGTATTAACTTTTTTAAGTCAAATGGTATTAATTTCTTCAAATTAAATAATATTAGTTTCTTAAAAATTTTATAAATTTTTTGAAATTAACATGACTTCTCAGCTTTGTTTTATTCTAATCGCTATACATAATCACGGAACTGATTAGCCATTATAGACTCTAGAAAAATATATTATTAAGGGAGGGAAAGGGGAGAGGTAGAAAGATTTAAATAGCGAACAATAAGTTAAACTTTACTCCATAACAAGTACAAGCATAGAAATTAATTGAATACAAAATCTTTTTATAGGCTTTTTATACTATTTGAAGAGCATTTCAAAAGTATACGGTCAAATAAGAAAAAAAATGGAAACACTTTTCATAAAATCCTCAAGAGAAGGTAGCAATATTTCTCGAAAGACAATTACATAGGTATCTAATATGGACCGTTTTCTATAAAGTTAACATAAAGAAAATCTAAATTTTTAAAAATTTCTTTAGTAATAATTACAAAAAGGAAAGAAGCACCGATTTTCGACTTGCAAAAAGTGCAAGCGAGATGGAACATCGAATAAAAGTTATATAATCGATTGAAATATAGAACAAATATATATTTACATATACATATACATAAATATATATCTAATTGAAAAACAATAAACATAAAAACAGTAACTTTAACATTTTAAAAGGCACAAAATTATTTCATAATTAGAAGCTACAAACTTGTTTAATATAACATATGTTATGTTAAATTATTGTTTAACATAAGCACTAGTATGAAATCTACTATTAGTTAGTGTCTATATTAACACATTGGCGACGGATGACGTGACAATCATGAACCCCATGCCAAATGACTCTCGATATCCTTATAACTTTAATAGTGTAGTGCACATTATTGTCGACTTGCAATTATATACAACTCTCTGCTCTCCATTCTATCGTAAATCATAAAAACTCAGGGGTAAATTTAAGTCTAATAATTTACTACTTATAAAATTCGTAAGTATATATTGGCTTATTTATTATATAAATGTCTAACGACTAATTGCTATTTAATATGCTATCTCGTATTGTGAATAAATACACATGGAATGAGTTTTGCGTCATTGCGTCATTTATGCGCAATGCCTCGTCGCCAATGTGTTAAGATAAAATATTTAAGATAAAATAATAATAACAATTAAATAAAATTGTTAGCTTTTTGATCGATTTCTGCCAATATTAACTTTGCAAGAATCATAGATCCATATATTGTAGTTTGAATTAATTTCACCTGAGGCATTGATATTGTTCCAAAATGAAACAAATCACGTAGTATTTCATCTTACTCTCTTTCATCGTCTTTTGTCTTACCCGCGAAGCTCCTTAATTAATGAATAACAAGTTTTCAGATTTAAAACTCATTCCATGTGTATTTATTTACAATGCGAGATAGCATATTAAATAGCAGTTAATCGTTAAACATTTATATAATAAATAAGCCAGTATATACTTAAGAATGTTATAAGTAGTAAATTATTAGACTTAATTTAGTCCTGGGTTTTTACGATTTACGACAGAATAGAGAGCAGAGAGTTGTATATAATTGCAGATTGACAACAATGTGCACTACACTATTAAAGTTATAAATATAAGGATATCGAGAGCCATTTGGCATGGGGTTCATAATTGTCACGTTATTGTGAGAATAAAAGTAATGCTCCATCTTGTCCGCTCTTTCCCTACAGTGTTAGCGTAAATTCTGATGAATTTTCATTACTATATATCAGAATCTTCCTTTATTAGAGTAGATATAACAATATAAAACGATCTGTCGATTAGTCTTTGTTTGACAATGCGCCAAAGTAAACTTTGCGAGTAATAAATTCTGCGTTTGCTCACACCAGCAAAAACTGAACTCTGATCAGTTTCATTACTTCTTGCATCTTTTGGCACGATTTCACCGTAATTCGAAGAAATCTTTGCGTCGATTTACAACTATCGGTGAAACTTGGGCCCACCACTGATCCTACACCCAGGAATCCTAATTTGCAATATTTTATCGATCGCCTTATATCTACCGCTTGATCCGCTCATCTTTTCGCTCTCATCGATATGTGTATAATCAAAACGCACTTTTCTCAAGGTATAACACATTCTATATTGAAGAAGGTACTTTGACTCGTCGAATAAAAAACAACAAAAATAAAGTTTTCGTTATTTCGTGACTGTTAAATAAAAAACAACGACAATGAAGCTGTTGTTATTCGGTAGTAACTACTAAATAAAATAGCATATAAACAAAAAAAACAGCGAAAACAAAGTTGTTATTCGGTGGTAACTACTAATTATTGAAACACACGGCGCTGGCGAGAAGGTTACCATCGTCATTTCCGGTGCGATTGCATCGTTTACGAACAATACGAGTTTGCGTAAACACACAGAGCTCGGAGTGAACGAATGGACGCCGGAACTTCGTCGATACGCTGCGATTCGAGCCGGGACGCGTGTTTCGAGTGCTACTTGTTCCTAATTAGCTATTGTCTGCCGAGCACAGTTGCCGTACGTAAGAGGTTCTACCGTTGCTCTGAGCAAATCGACGCGGCCGTATTATCTCTACTATTGTCGAGCCCTCTCGAATTTCGGAGCCGCCTGAGAGCTCATTCTTCGTTGGCGTTGACGCGAGTGCGACCGCGAGCTCAACGCTGATTAAACGCACACAGAGAACTCGTAGACACGATTGGCTTCGCGTCGCGATTACCGAGCGAGTTATGAGATTGTAACAAAAGTATCCTAATTATGTAAACGCCGCCTCTCGCTTCGTTACTGCATCTCACTGTGTCTGTCAATACTCGACATCCGTGATACAAACCGCGCGGCCACGTTCAATTTCATGAAATCATTTCTATCTGATTGCAGCCGCGCGTTGTTTATTCGCGTAATAGCAACGCATAGGCAAAACCGAACGATCTCGGGCTTCAACCTGGCTCGTTATTCGTCAGATTTCAGCATTAGCGCAAGGGCGATTCTGACTGCGAATGGCAAATCAGATACGGGCGGAAGAATCGATAGCGGATTCAACGAAAAACCGGACTAACAAAATTGTCGGTAACGTTACGCCCGGGTATATATCGTATCGATTCGAAAACTGCCCAGAATGCTCCAATTTTCGCTTTGAAACCATATTTCTCGGTATAGGTCGGCGGTTATGCGTGCGTGCAAAGGTATTTCGCGAAGATATTTTGAAAAAAATAACATATAACTGTACTAAATATTACCAATTACGCTTTGTTCTAATGTTTAACATTAAATTACCAATATTAGCCATTTTTATCTACACTTCGAATTTAAATTTAATAAAAAATGTTTAAATTAACCCCTTTATTTTTTCTCATTTTTTAATTTATTCCACAAACTCTATTTTTTCTTCTGTAAAAAGAGAGATTAAAAACGTTAAGATAACTTACAAGTGAAAAAACAATTAAGGGAATCAAAATTATTTTACATATACAATAATGGACTAATTACTTCTGATAAACTACCACTACTAATATTAGTGATCTAGGATTAAGGGAATGCCATCCTTGAAAATTTTACCGACAAGATATTGACTTTTTCCTGAAATTTTTACGTTGTAAAAATTGATTACACAGAATTACAAATACCTTTGCATAATAAAAGTACGTGCAAAAATGAATTGGAATATTGTTCCATATATGATAAAAACGATACAAAGTTTTAAAATTAGCATCTTGAACTATTAAATTGAGTAAATGTGATTGATACGAATTTGCTTGATACGAAGTTTTATAGTTTGTACATACAGAATAGATATGTGCTCTGTTCGAAAAATTTTCAAAAATACTGCTTTTTTACAACTGAATTTTGAAACTTAATCTTTCAAAGCCTAGGCATCGATCCTGTCCAAGTAATTTTTTTTATAAAATAGTGTTAAAAAACGCTCTTAATAAATAATTTTATAATCCAAGTAAAATTAATCGTCGAGAAATACGATTTTCTGAATGCACACATAATTATGTAATTCATATCGTACAAATCTACCTTTAAAAAAAAAAGAGTAAAAAAGACGTCAGGTTCACGCGTTTGTCCACATAAATAGAATTACCACATGTCGCGCGCGCGCGACAACTTCTATAAAAAATATTTATTTATTTATAAAAAAATATTTCATAATGTTAATAAGAAATATTGTAAAATAATACATATAAAAGCATTAAAAATTGTTTAAATTTTTATTTTATAAAAAAAAAGTGATATCAGGTAGCTATGCCAAGTGAAAATAATTCAAGTACTTTCTTACACGAATAAAATTACAAAAGAAAATGTATCTATATGAATTCACACACACACGCACACTTTTACAAAACAAATCTAAAAACATTAAAAAATAATATTGTTTAAAATTCTACTTTCTACATAATCATGTAAAAAATCATAAAAATTATATAAAAATAAATAAAAAATCATGTAAGAATAATATGAAAAAATTAGGATAAAATAAAATTAAGATTCACACAAAAACACTTGGCGTATCAGGGTCGCATTACTTCCAATACTTTGTACGAATAATACTGAAAGTACCATTAAAAGTAATAAATGAAACATACATTTACACTGTTGTTTTTTAGTAATTCTATTTTGTACGATCGCTACATTTATTTTTCAGCAGCAAAATTATTGTTTTACTGATTGGAATAAAGAATGTAGCTCTATCTAAGATGGATCGATAGCATTATGTCGATGGAATCATTACATTGCCAATATAAAAAATTTTGAGTTGTAAGATTTTAAAATTTTCCTAACGAATCATTTTATGCTAAATGATTACGTAAGATCAGTCTGGTCTAGAGTTTAAAGAACAGTAACTTGTGGAAGTGAACAATTGGAAACCTTACATGTGAGTGTCGTTAAATCGCCACGATAGAAGATAACATTATTTCCATGAATAGAAAAAGAATCCAAAGTGAATGTACATAACCATATACATAATCGCAGAGTTAAAATATACGAAAAATTTGCAAAAAGATTTCTATGTATACGTAGTTGTGTTTTCTGATAAATATCAAGTATCAATAAAACAAAGTAGCATATATTTGTATAACAATTATATGTATAAAAAATGCGGAGTATAAAAAATGCGATATCGTTATAGGCGTCAGTCGCCTCTATATTATCAATATCTGATTTATGGTGTTCGTCATCCACTTTAGCATTTCTTTATGTTGTGTATAATTCATACGATTTCTTCTCAAAAATATACTAGCAAAAATATAGCAGTTAAACGTGGATTCTTCAATAAACGCGTGATAATGAAACAAGGGGAAGAATAATTCAATGCTAAAATGCGTCCTAAAATTGGAAACGGAAATAGGATCTCAATTACATGCATATCCATTTGAGATATACCCTGAAGGTACAGATCGACACCACAGAGGAATGTTCATATGCGAGTCTGATAAGATCTAGTGGAACAGGCCTTTGAGTAATTAGTCCTGTCAGGTTCACAAGGTATTGGAGAACGATTGACAGACGTATCACGGGTGCATTCCTAATAGGAATTCCTACAGGCCTTTGTATCAGAGTAAAACACCTATTACACGGACCTTCCGATCGCAATCACGATCAATATTTCGTAGTGAGTTCTACTGAACAGAGAACTCTGTTATCAGTGGAAACTCTCCATACTCGACATGACAGATGTTAAGATTCTAGAGATCTCTTTACAAATCTCTTCAGGCTAAGCGACTACGTAAGGTGAGCCTAAAAGTATAAACTACAGTAGCTTGTGGAAGCAAACAACCGGAAATCTTATATCTTACATATCATTAAACCGACTCGATAGAATGATAACATAATTTCTATGAATAAAAAAGAATTTCTTTTTGATCAGACTGGCCTTTTTGAGAAAGACGGTGTACCGAATTTCTGACTCAGGAAATGATTTGCAGGAACATACAAAGAACATAGGAACAGTACGAAATATGCGAGGTCTCTTGTATAATGGCCGTAATTATCAGCCTATAAGCATCCCATATTACCGCAGTGGTAAAGGGACGACTGTGACCCCGGGTCATCGTGAGGAAACCGCAGCAGATAGAGTCAGAATTAGCTTTGAAGCGGAGATTTCGGTATAATAATAGTAACAATAATATCTTCTGAGGCCGCATTATAATGGCAAGCCAATGTGCTTCTCGGTATGAAAAGAACGAGCCGCGGCTCAGCGTGAGACTAACAAAGGGCGAGCGCGGAGGGGGCGGGAGAAGGGGCGAGGATCACGAGACAGCAAGGTCGTTTTGCGACTACGCAGGGTAACCTGACGCGTAGCAAACACCTATGTGCGCTTTTCCGGCTTCGCCGTCGCAACGCAGCAGTACAACCGTCGGCGTTCCGCATTGGTTTAGTAGCTCGGGCCATTCACAACGCACACACACCGTTAACACGAGGCTTTTCATTACGCGGTATGATTGATGACGACCCATCGTCCTACGATATTATTTTGAGTAGGTGCTCGCTTAGGCTAGGAGCTGGCAGCAAGACCCATTATCTGTCGGTCCTTTCGCCCTCCGACCTCTCTGACTCTCTCCTCCTCTCCGTCACCCGCTCGCTCCCTCCTCTTCTTACACCGTCGTCCTCGTTTCAGCGACTCGCCGGCCGCCATCGCGCACGCCCGCCTTTCGTACCTAAATCCTTTTGTTCGTCGTTCCCGACGGCGCTGCTAATGGAAAGCACTTTTAACCGATGCTAATGGAAACGCGCTACCGAGTTATCTGGACGTTGCCTGGGCGCGGGAAATCACCGCGAAAAATTATCTTCCCCGCCGTTGCGCCTCTCGTTAGGACCTCTGATCGGATTAATTTCAACGTTGCCTGGTTAAGGTTGACGAAGACTAAAGTAATGATCGCGTAGAGAACGTGACGGTAAAGGGCCACGGGAATGTTGCTTCCGCGGAACTCGCGCGTGCACGTCTTTTGCCGTGCAGTCGCGCGTGGAATGTCTCGAATGTGGAAGATACTAAGTTAGGACGCATCGGCAAATGGGATGGGACGCGTGCACGGAAAATGGGACGTGCGTAGAAATATTTACGCAATTTTGGCGAACGCAAAAATACCTATGCGCCCTGCCGGCCGTAGAGAATAGTCGACACGCCGGCAAACCCGTTCATTTATTCAGGTGCGGTTGTAAGTGGCGTTATAAAAAAGCAGCGGCTGTATGCAGGATACCAGTATTTTGCCATGAGCGAAAAAACGGTGACGTAGATGAAACACAAAGAATTGTGGAAAATGGCGTTTTTTTTTCAAAGTGTACTGCGCGTGACTTCTGAAAATACGATTACTTCAAAAGCGCGCATTTCACAATAAAGAATTGCTTAAAGGTGGACGGAAAGCGAAACAAATTTAAAGATACCAAACATATCATACATTGTTGGAAAGCTGAGATCTTTTACTCGCAAGTCGTTATTAAGGATGTATTAACTATATTTTGAAAATAATAAAAAAAATTTTGTTTAAATTACATATTAATCTTCTTGTTGTCGTCATTTCTGTCTCTCGTGACTTACAAGAAAAATATCTCATGTTTTTGAATTATTTGTAAAGTAGAACATATTGAAAGAATAACGGGAGAGATTGATAATTATTTATTATTTTATAATTTACTTTGGATGATCAAAGAAGTTCATTTTGACTTTTTATCTCTTTTCTGCATTTGTGTACTTTAAACATTTAAAATGACGTATGCAATGTTTTCTTGCGATTTAAAATTTATTTTTTTTAAATTAATTATTTAATTATTTAATTAAAATTTTCTCCCACACAAACATGTTTACAACTTCAAATAACATATATATTTTTTATATTTAATATTTATAGTATATTTTTGTATGTTTTAAGGCATATAGAGCGCTTTGAATTTATTTGAATATATTAAAAAGAAATAATATGAAATAAAGTAAATTGATTTTATTTGAGTATATTAAAAAGAAATAATATGAAATAAAGTAAATTGATTACAAAAATATGATGTTAAAGTAAAAATATATTGTTATTCAATTACGTTGTGTGTGTGTATGTGTGTGTGTGTGTGTGTGTGTATACGTTTTTATATAATATAATTTTATATAATAGAAATATTATCTTGTTTCTAATTCCTAATGATTTTTTACAGGAATTAAGTAGATCATATACCTTTAAATAAATTCTCGTCAAAGTATTATCTTCTCAATCAAATAAAATTGAAACGTTCGCCAAAGATAAAAAAGTTTATTCCTAACGAAAGTGTCGTTGCACGGTGGCGTTTACGCTACACTGATCTTTGCCGTGACGAATTTTCATGTCGTTTCACCTCGTCTTTTCATCCTTCTCTTTTTTCTCGCTACCACTGCGGAGAATTTGTCTTGGTCTTATCTCAGCGTCGCGCTGTAACCATCTGCTGCGAGAGGGGTGGCGTCAAGCGTGCTCTCCGTCATAAATTCCCATCATGCTCAAAAACAAACAGAGTAGAATTGATCCATTTTCTTCCTTTCTGGAAAAAGATGAACCTTTACGCTATGTCTTTACGCGTATATATGCGCGGAATATACTCTTTGTGTTGAGGTTTCTACTATTTTCGATAATCATTATTTTCCACTTGAAGTAGATATAAATTAGCGAAATATTAAAGGCAAAAACTTGGAACTCGAGATTAATATTTTATTTTATTGAATTTTTATTAACAGTAACTTAACATAAACGTTAAAGTAGTCAAAGGATTTGTCGTTTGAGACATTTCTCGGCAGTGATAAAATATTGTCTCCCTTCATTGAGCCGTTGATTTTCAAATTCCCTAATAACGTTGCTTGGACTTCAGAATGAAAAAATCAGAATTGCCAATAACTAATGTCAATTGAACTTAATAATTACAATTGTATGACAGTGCTTATGCCCATTTAGCATTTCTTCGCTAAGTTGCTTCAACGCTAGGATCAGATCCCTTCTTCTAATTGCCGCACAATCATTGGCTTTCAAAACTGTTCCCGCTTAGCTGATAGCCCGTATTATATATCGTATTTCTATTCAGTTTCACATGTAAATGTATTATACATGGTCGAGATTTTCAATTGATACATTTAAATTTGGTTTTAAAAATGCAGAAACGTTTCTTGAAATTTTCATTAGTGGAATGAATATACATACGATACGTTCAAAACGAAAAGTAGAACATTTGTGTCAAGTAAATATTTATGCCAATTGACAGCTCAAGATGTCAATTTTAAAATCTTTTATTGTTTTCACATGTTAAACAATTCATTATTGCACGTGTTTTATTTTAGTTTTATTTACATTATTTTAGTGTAAAAATGTGCAAAAGCACTTGTAATTCTGTATAACTAATACAACATAAACTTTGCAGAAAAAAGTCAGTACTTCGTCGGTAAAGTTTTCAAGTATGGCATCCCCTTAATTCGTATTATTCAACGACCTATATAACTAGACAGAGCATTCGAAAGTTACTGTAAAGCCAGAGTTGGCAGAGAAATGGTGCGACAATGAGCTATCTTTAAGTATACTCCTCTCTTTTCTCCCAAAACTAAGAATATATACTTTTCTCTTTTTTTCTCAAACGTACTTCTCTCTCCTTTCTTACGAATATTCTAATTTTCATTCGAGTCCTTTGCAAAATGGCAAAATTGTCTCTATTATCATATTAGTTTATAATTACACTTATTTCTTTAATTCTTTAACTCCACTATCACTTACGTATACTTCATATTTCTTCTTTTTATCTGTTCTTGACAGCTCTTTTGACAGCATACATATTAATTACTAATTGGTTGAGAAAGGAAAGGAATACTGAAATATTATTGGGAGTGTGAATAAGTTCTCGCCGTTTCACCATCAGATGGCGGTATAAAAATTTTGTGTGTATAATTCAAGATGATGATGCATCTATATTGAAGTTCTATAACCTATGTTTAAAATCAGTGTGTGTCTTTCCATTAACCTATAAAGAACATTTTCTTTTCGTAGCGTAAAATATGTCAAATTTCGTGCCAAATAAACCGTTTTTGCGGGAAATTTTACTGCACTACTTTATTCAGAAGAAATCTGCAGCTGAAGCACACAGAATTCTTGTAGAAACCTATGGTGATCATGCTCTGTCGGAAAGAACATGCAGAGATTAGTTTAACCGATTTAAAAATGATGATTTTGATGTTTAAGATAGAGAACGCAGTGGTGCACCAAAAAAGTTTCAAGACGAAGAATTGGAAACATTACTTGCTGAAGATCCATGTCAGACGCAATCCGATGTTGCAAAATCATTAGGAGTTGACCGAACAACAGTTTTGAAACGTCTGACAGCATTAGGAATGATACAAAAGGAAGGATCTTGGGTGCCATACGAACTGAAGCCGAGAGACGTCGAACGGCGTCTTGTCACGTGTGAACAGCTGCTTCAACGACAAAAAAGGAAAGGTTTCTTACATCGTATTGTGACTGGTGATGAAAAGTGGATATACTACAGTAATCCCAAGCGTAAAAAATCGTGGGTTAAGCCCGGCGAAGCAGTAGCATAAACGCCAAAGCGGAATATCCACGGTTCCAAGCTCATGCTCTGCATTTGGTGGGATCAGCTGGGGGTAGTGTATTACGAGCTGCTCCAACCCAACCAAACCATCACAGGAGATCTCTATCGACGACAATTGATGCGTTTGAGCCGAGCATTGAAAGAAAAACGGCCGCAATATGAGCAAAGACACGATAAGGTGATTTTGCTGCATGATAACGCTCGGCTGCATGTCGTGTCACCGGTCAAAACATATCTGGAAACGCTGAAATGAAAAGTCCTACCCCACCCGCCGTACTCTCCAGACATTGCGCCTTCTGATTACTATTTATTTCAATCGATGACTAACGGCCTGGCTGAGCAGCACTTCACTTCGTATGAAGAAACGAAAAAATGGATCGATTCGTGGATAGCCGTAAAAGAAGTGCCGTTTTTTCGACGTGGAATTCAAATGCTGCCAGAAAGATGGGAAAAAGTAGTCTCCAGCGATGGGCAATACTTTAATTAACTTGTTTTTTTATTATTTTTTTTAAATAAAGGATTTATTTTCAAAAAGAAAGGTGAGAACTTATTCACACTCCCAATATAAAAAAATATATCAGAGCCAACGGAGAGCGATTATGTCAACAAAATTTCTCTTGAAACCGCGTGATTTTTTCGCTTTCTACCTTCTTTGATAAATATAGCGGTATATAAATAGAGACGCGTAATTACTCGGCGCACACTGATGCACCCTAACATTATCGTGCGAGTAAAGTAATTAGAAATTAAAGCGGGAGAGCTTGGCTGTGGCGAATGGGCCGAGAGTCTGGCGTTAACTGCAGATAATGCATCAAGTTAAACTCGGTAGAAAAGCACTCGCAGAACTTTTGCCTATAAATAGCCGTGATTTTTTTAGAACCGCCACCCCCGGGCCTCGTATTACATTGTCGTTAACACCGGACACATGTTCAACAACGCTCCATTCTCCCTCTTTCATTCCTCCCCCCTCCCCTATCACTCACCCTCTCTCTTTCTCTCTCTTCTCTGCGGTGCATCCATGCGGCTGTTCGACCGGCGTTGCTGCCATTATTACAACCCTTTCTCTCAAGTCATGGGGAAAATAAAAGGCGAGCCGCGGAAAAAAGAGCATTCTGCGAGCGCCTGCGAGTCCCTCACAATAACTGTCGCCGCGTTTGTGATCGCGTTTGTTCGAGCGAACTTTAAAACCGCGCGACACGTCAAACGATTCCTTTTTCGATTTAATTCTTCCTTTATTGGAGGAGAAGCTCCGCAAGGAAGCAAGGAATTCTGTTTTGTCCCGTTTGTGTTTGAACAGCTGCGGTCGATAGTCTGGGCTGGTGTATTCTAACCCATCCGTTAAAGGATTACAGTCTCGAAGCAATAGACATTGCGCGCATTATATTCCTAGAGTCATCGGACGTTACATCCTCAGCACATCCCTTCGTTAAGAAATTTGTGGTTTTTTAATCATCCACGCAAATTATTCTAAATCACCCACCGCGACACTAAATAGAACACTCCTAGATATTTCTCGGTTTTATTTTGATTTTTCCTCGCTCTCTCTTTGTCTGTCTTTTTTCTACTTTATAAAAAATGTTGCGACATAAAAATGACGTTATAAGAATAAATAATGAACGGCGTTGTCGTTCGCGTTGACATAATCAGCCCAAGTTTCCGGCCGCTGTAAATGGGCTTTGAATTCACGCCAACACAGACGCGTTAATCAAGTTTCGCGACCTGCGAACGGCTATCGAGGTCGCGGTGAGACGTGTTCCGCGAGGGTGCGCGATAATGTAGAACAGCTAGTTGCTAACTCTTTAACTTGACAAACTGTCTGAAATAATCCACTTCCGGGAACGTGTTTAGCCGCGAGTGATCCATTAATTCCGCCGAATCGCTCATTTTTTCGTCAAATACGACAGAAAGAAGGACACAAGGACGATTGATTTTTCGTGTCTATTGGCTTACGCCTACACATTCGTCGCTCATTCTAATCGACCTTCGAGCTTTGATGGCGCAACTACATCGACTTTATCGAATCTCGTCGACGCAAACGGGCTGGCGGCATCATAGCGACCCGCCGTTATTACGGAGAGTACACCCGATAACATAACCGAGTCAGCCGCTACAACAGGCTGCAAAACTGGAAGACACTCTGATAATAATTTCATTTCGCTTCGCTCTCTTGCGCGCGCGCGCGCGTGCTCGTTCGCTCGCCTGCACCTGCACGTGCGCCAAGGTAATGCATGATAATCGGGCATTAAGGAGCGAATTATACGGCGCTTAACGTGCACCGCGCAGCTCGGGGTTTCGCGCAAACAACGGGTTTTTACTCGCTCGCATTGTGTACGCTCGCCAATTAAGGACACGGCCCCGATTAAAGCGAACGCAGCGAGTCCCTCCGAAAAGCGTGGTTCTTTAAGACGCGCTCTTAAAATGAAATTTGCATAGCTTGACGAAAAAGAGATAGAGAAAGAGAGTGAGACGAAACTAAGAAGAGCTTCCTTAGCTTACCGCCTTCTTCGTGATGTCCAGTCCGAGTTCGTCGTGCGCGGAGTTGCAGCGATGAAAACGCGAGAGTCCAAGTTTCGCCATTTGTCTTCAGAAAAGCACTGCAAAGGATTAATGGAGATTAGAGATAAGCGCGCAAAAAGCCGCGAGCAATGACCGAAAAAATTACGCGATTATTGTGTACCATTTCGCAGAAACCTCTTTTCACTGTTCTGACTGTCGTGAGAATATGTTAGCTTTGCGCAGTGCTTGGAATTACCTATCTTGCATGTCATGCAAGATAGGTAAAAGTGATTGAAGAACTTTGGATAATAGAGATTATCATTTGGGGCAAAGGATTTGGAAGATAAATCGAAAACTATCGATAAGAAAACTGGAATTAGCATCAAATTGTAATGTCAAGTGTTTCTTTGTAAGATATCATTTGCAGATTTTATTTATCTATAGTAATTTTCATGTAATATACTAATTTCTTTGAAAATATATTTTAGAAAGGTATTGAAAAATAAATCGGGTAAAATGGAACATATCATTTATTCTACAAAAAGAATAATTTTTATTGTTTTTGAATACAGTATATTAATGATCGAATAATTTTATAAATGATAGAAAAATAATATAAACATTTAAACGAAAAACTGAAGAGTAAAAAATACTTTGGAAGTGTCTAAAAATCACATTTCCTTTAATGCTGTTAATATTGAAAACAGAAATAATTTTATAATCTGTTATAAATTTTGAAATTCTGTTATAATACATAATATTATTAAATCATAATACTATAATATTATAAAATTATAATATGTCTTATAAATGTATGTAATACCTTATACCATTCAATCTTTAACACATCGCTATTTTTATTCGTCATAATACCTATACTGTAGGAAAGTTATGTGGAAAACAGACATTTGAAATATCCCAGACAGCACAAGATCTCTAGAGAATATCTAGGAAGCGTTTTCAGGACATAAGAACGTTTTCAGAATGTCTTTAGGATGTCCTGTGAAAATCTATGTTGTTTGGATATTAAAACTATTAGTTTTACATGTTATGTGTGAAGGGTGATTAAGAATTTGTGGAATAAATAGACTGGTAAAAAAAACTAATATTAAGCCAACTTTGTATGTTAGGTCAGCTTAGGAGTCAAGCTAATATTTCCATTAGCTATTGTTATATATTGTTATATATTGTTATATATTGTCATATTAGATATTGTTATATTGTTTGATTGACAACACTACTTAAGGAGATGCTATATTTGTAAACTTTACAAGATATTAATTTCTTTCTGCAAGGTTTACATCGTATTGGAAATACAGAATTATAAATGTTCTATACATAATGTAAGTACTCGTAAAAGTGATTTGGAGTATATATTATCTAATATACCAGGTGTATATCTATGAAATGCGGATTTTTTAAAAGAAAAACACATGTTAATTTGAAGTGAATGGTTAAAGCTATTTATTTGATGTATGCGCCATTCGACGCTATAACTTTTTCCCATCTTTCTGGCAAAAGATAGATTCCGCAACGATAAAAACTTTCATCTTTCGAAGCAAACCATGAATCGACCCATTTTTTCACTTCTTCGAAATTAGCGAAGTGCTGCTCAGCCAATCCATGCGCCATCGACCGGAACAAGTGATAGTCCGAAGGAGCAATGTCTAGCGAATACGGCGGGTGAGGTAGCCCAATTCAATTCTTTTAAAGTTTCCTGGACAACTTTTGTAGCGTGGGCCGGCGCATTGTCATGTAGCAAAATCACTTTTCCATGTCTTTGGGCCCATTCCGGACGTTTTGTGATCAATGCATGGCTCAAATTGATCATTTGTTGTAGGTAGCGAACAGCATTAACCAACAATGCTTGCAACACTGCATCTTCAAATTTTTTCGGTGGTTTTCCCTTAGCCTTGTCTTTCACATCAAAATCACCAGTTTTGAATCGATTGAACCAACGTTTACAAATGCCTTGAGATGGTGTATGTTGGCCGTAAGCTTCTACAAGTATTCGATAAATTTGAGCAGCAGTTTTCTTCAAAATGAAGTAATAAATCAAAACCTCCCGCAAATGGTCTTTTTGGTACGAAATTGCACATTTTCAAAGCAGAAAAAGACTATGATATTTACACTCTCACAATTTTCCACATATATGGTTTTGTAGGTTAGGAATAGCCAAACAAAATACTATATATGTCAAATATATATGTCAAATCACCACGCATAAGAACGTATGTGCGGCACCATCTGTTAGGAAAATCCGCATTTCATAGGTATACACCTGGTATATAACGGAAATGATAGAAAAATTGACATTTCACTCTGTCAGTTAGCGCAAATATTTATCAGGTACAAAATTTTTGTAGCTTCTATATAATAAATGTTTGTTTGTTCGGTTTTTAAGGAAATTTTCTGAGAACATTGCTAGTATCTTAACAATTGAATTTAAAAGCTTAAAAAAATAGAGAAATATTTGACAGAAATATATATATATATAATTAAAACTTAACCATATATATATATGGTTAAGTTTTCCGTTAAATATAGTAGTAAATATAATGAAACAAAGTAGAAATTAATTTAAAATCTATACGTATAAGGATCTATACGTATGAAATGGATAGCGAAATCGTATTAATGACAATTATTTCCACGTTATCGACACGTTCATTATTCATTTTAGTATCTGCTTGAAAGGATATCATATTTATATAAATTAAGATACGAAATATTAGTATTTTTTGAAATTTTTACGTCGTATTGTTTGCATAGAATTACAAATAATTTTACACACTGAAAATACGTGGAATAATGAAATGGAGCATTGTTTAATATGACGAAAACAATAAAAAATTTTAAAATTAAATCTCAAACTGTTAGTTGGCGTGAACATTTACCTGATATAAAAGTTCTGCACAGCTTGTACGTACTGTATGTTTGCCTCACTAACGAAAATTTCAAGGGATATTTTTATATCTTTACAACAGAATTTAGGAATATTCAAAAATAAACGAAAAGTTTGCAGAAAGTTTTCTATACATGCGTGGTTATCTTCCCTGTTAGCATGGCAAAACAATCTACCAGGTATGTAAATATGAAACCGGAATTTTTGTATAGAAAATACACGTTTATTGTATGAAAATGATAAAAACTATTTTATTCGAAGTATTGCCCATCGTTAGCTATACATTTTTCCCACCTGTCTGACAATTTGTGGATGCTACGCCAAAAAAACTGTTGCTCTTTTGAGGCAAACCAGTCATCGAGCCATTTTCGTACATTTTCGTAAGAAGTGAAGCGCTGCTTAGCAAGTGCGTGTCCCATCAATGATGCAAATAAATAGTAATCGGACGGAGCCAAGTCTGGTGAGTAAGCCGCATGCGAAAATATTTCCCAACTAAACGCCTCAATCGTTTCCTTGACCAGTTTTGCTGTGTGTGATGGTGCATTATCATGAAGCAAAATCACTTTGTGTTGCCTTTTTTTATATTCTGGTCGTTTTTCACGCAAAGCTTGATTCAAATCGATCATTTGTTGTCGGTAGCGTTCAGTATTAACGGTTTGGCCAGGTTTTAACAGCTCATAGTAGATCACACCCTTCTGATCCCACCAAACACAGAGCATTGTCTTCCGTCCATAGCGATTTGGCCTTGCAGTCGATGTCGATGGTTCGCCTGGAGTTACCCATGATCTTTTACGCTTAGCATTCTCAAAATATATTCACTTTTCATTGCCAGTCACAATTTGATGGAGAAATGACTTTCCTTTGTACCTGGCGAGCAGCATTTCGCAAGTGGTTTTTCGGTTTTCCTGCTGTCTTTCATTCAGTTCATGTGGGACCCATTTTCCCATCTTTTGAATCTTTCTCATGGCTTTCAAACGTATGGAGACGGCTTCTCGTGTCACATTTAATTGATCCGCGAGTTGTTGTTGCGTTTGAGTGTTATCCTCATCCAACAATGCTTGCAATTCGCTGTCTTCAAACTTTTTCGGTGGTCTTCCACGTTCTTCGTTTCTCACGTCAAAATCGCCACTTTTGAATTTTTTAAACCACTCAAAGCACTGTGATTTACCAAGAGCATGCTCACTGTAAGCTTCGACAAGTATTCGATGCGATTCTGCAACAGTTTTCTTCAAATGGTAAAAGAAAATCAACGTTGTCCGCAAATCGTAGTTTCCAGGCACAAAATTCGACATGTTCAACGCTATTACGAACTATGCTGTTGTATAAAACTTGTATTGTTGTGAGTTGAAAATCTTTGTCAGAGATGTCAACAAGGAAATGGCGCCAATGACGCGGTTTAACGGTAACTACATTGACAGCTAAGGTCATCTATCGGCAAATTCCGGTTTCATATTTTACAGACCTGGTATATGTAGTACTTATTGCGTCAAAATAGCTTTAACATTTTTTCCACTAGCATAAATCGAAAATCTCAATCATGCACAATGCATCTACATATATTTGTGCATCATAACTGTCAACTATTTCGAAAAAATAGTAACGCTGTCTAAAAGCAGCTATGATATTGAAAGCTTCTTATGCTATATAAGACAGGTTACTTTGTGAAAGCAAGAGACATATCGATATGTGTATCAGCGATATCTATGTATATCAGCACTCCAGTTCGGGATATAGTTCTCCTTAGTCGAGATTCATCTTAGGATATATTTTATATTTCTAATAATTTTTAACTTTCACGAGGACATTTTCATGTGACACGTCTCTTGCTTTCGGAAAGTAACCTGTCTTATATAGTATGTGGAACTATCAATGTCACAGCTGCTTCTAGATATCGTTGCTACTTTTTTGGAACAGCGACAGTTACGATGCACGAATATATGGATGCATTGTGCGTAGCCAAGATTTTCGATTGATGCTAGATAAAATATTAAGACTATTACAAGAAATACGAAAAGCATTATATAATTACGTTAATGATTGCCTCTACTCTCTTAAAGTGAATCAGTGAATAGTCACTGATATCAGTTATAATTATAGCACTGAGCAGTTTCAGTGCTATACTCACATCAACTCAGTATATATTCACTGCTTGCAATGATGTTTCACTGATTCACTTTAAGAAAGTACGTTGTTGACATTTTTCGAGTTTGTCATCTATTTCGGCAGTCCCTTGATAGATTCCTTATTATCTGCGACTACTTCTTAATACCCGAAATTTCTCTATTTGCGTGTCTGAGTTGAGCAGGGAATTTCGAATGCACTGTTTATGTGTGTGTTGCGACATGAAAGTCCGATGGAGCGGAACGCGAGCATATCATTCGTCGCATAATAACTTCCGCGCAGATCGTGTAAGGAAGCCGATCGGTTATGAGCGGCAGAATGTCGATGTGAGGGGCATTAGGGCGCATGTCTGCAGGTAACCAGGCACGCATATGGCACATCATGGTAATCTTCGACTTAAGCCGCGGCTCAGCTCGATTGGCAATTGCGTCGGGTGGTGAAGCAAGAGAGATTGGTTCTCCCTCTAAGCTGGTAATCCAGGCGGTCGGATCGGTTGAAATTCGACGGTGGGTGAAATATTATTAAAGAGTGAAATATGACGACGACGTTTCCCGAGAGAGAAAGAGGGGGAGAGGAAAATGTAAACGACCGCAAGAGAGCGAAGGCTCGCAGCGGCTCAAAAAAGAGCTGAGCCTTAAATGCCGCATAAATCTGCACGATAGGAAGCAAAAGCGCGGGCGCACTCGCGCGCTGGATAGATGTTTCCCGCAACAATTTCGAAGAAATACGTCATTTACCTGTCGATAGAGGATCGTTTAAACCGTGAAGGGTCGATCACCTTCGCGTCGACATTTCTGAGAAGCGGAGCTTAAGGCACGGTCGACAGCTTAATTGATGTTGACCGACAACAAACAACTCGATATTACTCCCGACATCGTCGCGTCATTGATCGATCTCGATGTCTTTGAATTCACAGAGTCGACGTGAAGCTCCTGTTTGCGTGGGGATGACTTACCAAACGGCGGCATAATCGATTGGCCCGCGCTCGTCACATATCGTGTCAAATTTAACAGGTACAACGGGATGACGAGATATTTGGTTCCGTCGACTAACAGCTCCCCAATATTAATGGCGAAACGAAGCGATCGCTGAAAATGCGCTCTGTTAATTAATAATTAATTTGTGCCCCGCGCGCAAATTAATTTTTCCAGTTAACTCAAATGAGAAAATTCTTCGCGCGAGAATAACGCGTTTGTTACGCTTAAATGATAAAGTTAATCAAGATTTATTATATCGAATAATAATATTCTCAACCGCTGTTCGGGTTCTTTAAAAACGTTCAATTGCTAATTGTTATACCGTAGGTTTTCGTGTGAATAAACAATTAACCATTTATTTGGGTAATATGTGGATAACGCGTGAAGGGCTGCTCTGTATGTCTAACTGATTTATCTAATTGCAATCCGAGTTGTATGCATTTATTGTTTTTCTGTACTGTACGAAGCAGAGTGGTTTAATTAAAATTAGATTAGTTTAATTAAATAATTTATGCAGCAAATATATAGTATACAGTAAAACTACAGAAATACTACTTAATTTGACAATGCAATATTTTAATATTTGATTAATATAGTTCAGATCGCAAAATGTTACATATACAGAGAAAATAATTCCGTTAATATAACTATATTTTCCTGGTAAGGGAAAACTAGGTCATAAGAAATGAAAGATGATTGCATCGTACTCAATCAATTGTTTTCAGATATTGCAATCAAGTTTTAAGTAGATGACGAATTCGAATAATGTCGATAAAGTGGAGGCAATCGTCATATCATCACGCAATTTTATTCCTTATATAAATAGAAATGTGTGCTGCTTTATTTTAGTGCATTTAGCAGATAACTTAACTATGTATATGTAGACATCTTTTTGCAGACTTTTCGTATATTTTTAAGCTTCTAAATTTAGTTGTAAAAGCACAGCAATGTTCTTTGAAATGTTCTTAAATAGAGTAAATACACGTTTGATACAATTTGCAGAACTTTTTTATCAGGCTAATGTTTGCGCTAACTGATAGTTCGAGATGTCAATTTCGAAATTTTTTATCATTTTTGTCACATTTTGTGAAAAATGTTCCGATTAATTTTTGCACATGCTTTCATTATATAAAAACATTTGTAAGCGCAATCAATAACATAAATACAACGTAAAATCTACAGAAAAATATTGGTATTTTATCGGTAAAGTTTAGATATAGCATCCCGCCTTAAAGGAGGAAAATTTTCAGTTAATGTAATATTTGCCTAATCCAAAAGTTCCGCAGCCTGTATATATCAAAATGTGGATGCTCTAAATAGAAAAAATTTGAAAAACATCGCTATACCTTCGCATCTAAATTCAAAAGCTTAAGAATATTATAAAAGTTTGTAGAAAAATTTCTACGCATGCTTTGTTAGGTTTTCTATTGAATACGGTTAAATAAAGCAACACACATTTACGTAAGTTCTGTATGTACAAGAAATACGAAAAGGATAACGTGAGTGTGTTAGTGACAATCGTCTTTGCGTTATCGACATTATTCAAGTTCGTCACCGACTTCAGCATCCTCTTAAGGAGGATACTAAAGTAAATGCCAAAGTGAATGGCGAACTCCAAAAAAATCGATAACATAGTGATACCTTTACTAATAGGATCATTTCCTTTTTATGTACATATATTTCTTGTACATATAGATGTTATTATAAGTGTGTACTGCCTTCTTTAACCATATTTAGTGAATAATCTAATCACGTATATGTAGAAATCCTTTTGTAAACTTTTTGTATATTTTTAAGCTTTGAAATTCAACTGTAAAATGCAATAATGTTCTTTGAAATTTCCCTGCGCGGAGCAAATACATGTCTGGTACGTTCAAACTGTAAAACTTTTGTATAAGGCATATATTTATTGAAAAGTCAATTTTGAGGTTTTTTATCGTTTTTGTCACATTTTAACCCAAATAGACTTTCATGATTATTACGACGTGAAATAATTGATGATGTAAATTTTATAATTGTTTTAACTATATTTATGAAGCAAATATACTCTGTATTGGATTAATTATTAAATTTATTTTATATAATAATGTAAATCTTTGTTGCACTAATGTAGTAACAAGTTTAATAACAATTACACTTAAATTTTTATATTAAATTTATTATTATAATATATTGCTTCGAACCAATTTTGATAATTTTTTCGTACTCCTTTGATATTTTTATTTTATCATGCCATGTAAGAAGGTGTGGAGAGAGTATGTTATATTACGTCAGAATAAATAATTGTTCCATAAATAAGAATAATTAGTTAAAGCTCTAATATATTTAATTGAATCGGCGAATCTAATTTTATTCGAGTAGATACAATTAATGCGTTTATACTTATTCCGAGGCTCGAGGTCAAAATTTGAGTCTTCTTGTATTCATTCCCATATAGGGTTTTACAATTGGTCCAGTACTAGGCCAATACTGTCGGAGTTCCAGTACTGGCGTAACACTGGAAAAACTATTGGCGCAGTACTGGTGGATAAACGGATAGTAACTTCGGCTCAGTACTGGCAAATGGTACTGGCCCAACCGTTGTTAGCCAGTACTTCTCCAGCATTTAAAGTACAATCGGTTCAGACAGTACTGGTCGTCAGATTTGTAATACCGTAAAAAAATTGTAATATTATACAAAAATATATTTATAATTTTTAATTTTCTCATGTCTCATAAACCGCTAGGAACAAAAGGAGGATTCGTGAAAATTTGGAAAATGTTGTTAATTCCAAATTTTCGCAAATCCTCCTCCGATAATTTTGATTCCAAACGGTCACCCCATCCATGTCCTGATTGCGTTGAAATTGTTGCTTAACTTGACGATCAAACTGCATACGGTGATTCCAATGACTCCAACGATGTTCTTACGATTAATGCTTATATAATTTATTCTTATAGTGTTTACAATATATTATAACATATCTAGCAAACACCAAATAACAGTTATATAACTTTTATTTAGTGTTTGTTGCATAATTTATTAATAGATTGAAGCAATGCAACAACATTCGATATGCAATAGATATTGATATAATATAGTGAAGCAGTGATAATTACTTTTAGATTTTTAACAGAATGTTATAATGATTAATCAAAACAAAAAAATAAAAAGATCCAAGAAAATCCAAATTAAACAAATTGAATTATTAAATTTTGGAAGAAAATTTTAAAGAATACTATTTAAAACAATAGTATTGTTTCATCAAATGACATGGTTTCTTTGGACACGAAGTAAAAGTTTTTATTTTCATTATTTTAAAATGATATTTCGTTTAAGAATATAATATTTTAATGAAACAAACCAAAATTAAACAAGTACGAATATTAAATTTAAAGAAACATTTTTCTCCGAAAAAATGGTACAAGAAGAATAAGATATATGTAATAAAACGAATTCCAGCCAAAAAAAGAATTAATAACTGCCACTAACAAGTACTATTCTAAGTACTATTTTATTTGCCAGTAATGGTTAAATACTGGCTAACAGAGATCCGGCCGACGATTGGGTGCCATACGTTGGCCGAATGTCGACGTTCGACAGTCTTTCTTTTGCTAGTAATGGCTGAATACTGGCTGACAGAATTCTGGCCGATAATTGGATGTCATAGCTTTGGCCAAGCGTTGGCTTCGTTGTTACTACTGGCGACCCTGCATGGGTTGTTTCCTCATATTAATGCCGCCCCGATATTTTCCACTTTCAACTCCATCCTTTGTTCTTTTTTTTAATAATTACGATAATTTTTAATAATTACGATAATTACGATTTTTTATCGTAATTTTTTAACAGTTACGATAATGTTTTACATGACATAAGCTGACATCGATTATGTATTGTCAAACATCGCTTATATAATAAATATGTGTGCAATTTAATTAGCCATAAAGGATGCTGCATTTTGTGATTTAATATACTCAAAGTTGCTGCGAAATTCACATATATCAGTCTCAAGGCTCCGATTAATTCTTGCACGTGCTTTTCTTGTGTAAAAACATTTATAATTCTGTGCCAATACGATGTAAACTTTACAGAAAAGAATCTATGTTTTGTCGGTAAAATTTTTTCAAATACTGCAATCTCTTAACTAAACAGCTGAATGTTTCGACAACTGTTGCAGCAACGGAGACGTTTCACGTCGTCGAATTTTCATCTGGTCCCTATCCGAGCAAAAATATATCTAGTAGAGCAAGACTAGTAGCTAGATAGTAATGACTAGATAACTTTTCTAGCCAATCACTAGCTCGTGACTGGCTAAATATTCCTATTCAGTCTTTTGAATGTCAGGACTATCTAGTACCTATATCAATTACATAGATAGTGGCTAGGTGAAAAAGATTACACAGTAACGAGATAGAAAATCATCGAAATCCTGAATAGAAATTGGATATCAGAACTGCTTAGTACTTATACCAATTATAGTTACAAGTTACTTTTTTGTATCTAGCTATTAGTATTAATTTTTCTGGTACAGCCACTAGGAGAAGCGTTGCATTCCTAGCTAGTAGCGATGTAAGACCCAACTTTTTTGTATCATCACTAAACAATCACTAGATTCAATTCCTGCTCGGGTATTCAGTTGCACGAACTGAATTTTTCTTTCTATATAACCGAGAAGTTCCTCAATATATTTTTGAGTAATCTTATGGAAACATGAAATTTTCTTCTTGATAAATACGAAGATTCTCAATAACAATTGAATTAACGCACAATCCGTCGCTCATTGTGCAAGTAGCTTCTCGCATTTCTTTGAAGCGACGAAGTCGTCGAGCATTCCACACGAGCTCCATCTGTCTATAAATCGAATGTATCCGTAAAAACGTTTATTCGCGGACGATTTCTAGGCATGCCGGACATAGCACTCGTAAAACCGCGCGACAACGGCAGGAACACAGCCCGACACTTCCTCCCTGTTATCCCATTCTTTCCCCTCATCCGCGCTCTCGATGCTGGAAACAGTTGTAAAACCTGCCGTTTGCCACGCGGGCGCAAAACATTCTACCGGATCCACTTTAAAATACTCCACGTGCGACATGAATCCCTGTCCGGCGTTTCGAACAACATCGGGGATGACCTCGTCGCGAAAGCTCGCGAGCGTGAAAACGTCGCGTTGGAAAATCGAGGACTTTTTTTTCGTCGTCGCGGCACTTGCGCGTGTTATCAGCTAATCACGTTGACAGCAGCGACCGTAAAAAAGTTTGTCGCGTATATCTGGCAATGACACCGCGCGCGCAGTCTCGCGCTGGCGCATCGATTCTTGGCAAGGCAGCGGATAACATACGAGTAATTGAGGAGTTAGACGGCACAAAAACGACGTCTTCTGACGAAGTCCTATTTTTCGAAAGCGGATTCAATCGATCGACATACGTTTAGATATAGAAGAAGAAAAGAAAAATAAAATTATATATTTCAATGAAAAAAATGTGTCTTTTCTAACGATTGTATGTACTAGGTGAACTAAGTTTCCGGGTTTTTTTGATCAATGAAAAATGGAAAGTTTCAAAAGAAATACAAAAAATGGTTTATTCAAAGTATCGTCTCTCGCTAGCTACACATTTTTGCCATCTCTCTGGCAATATATGAATACCGCGACAATAAAACGACGCGTCTTTGGACCGAAACAATTCATCCAACCAATTTTGCACCTCTTCGAAATTGGCCAAGTGTAGCCCAGCCAAGCCATGCGCCATCGACCGGAACAAGTGATAATCAGAAGGGGCCAGGTCTGGTGAATACGGCGGGTGCGGTAGCAGATCCCATTTCGGCGTTTTGATGGTGTCCTGGACGATGGAAGTGCGATGGCACGGAGCGTTGTCGTGTTGCAATATCACTTGTTCGTGTCTCGTGTTCCATTCTGGCCGTTTTTCAAGCAATGCATGGTTCAAATTGATCAGTTGTTGTCGGTAGCGATGCCCATTGACAGTTTTGCCCGGTTTCAGCTCATAGTACACGATTCCTTTCTGGTCCCACCAAACGCAGAGCATTGTCTTCTTTTGGCTGTGCCGTTGATGTTGATGCTTCGCCAGGTGAAAGCCACGATTTTTTGCGTTTGAGATTCTCGAAATATATCCACTTCACATCGCCAGTAACAATTCGATGCAGGAAACTCTTTCTTTCATGCCGCAAAAGCAAAATTTCGGAAGTGGCTCTTCGATTTTCCATCTGTCTCTCAGTCAACTCATGCGGCACCCATTTTCCTTCCTTTTGAATTTTTCCCATGGCATGTAAACGTTTGGAAATACCTTGGCGAGTCATGTTTAATGCCTCCGCAAGTTGATCTTGTGTTTGCGTATCATCTTCATCCAATAACGCTTGCAGATCGGCGTTCTCAATTGTTTTTGGTCTTCCGGAGCGCTCCTTGTCCTTAGTGTCGAAATCGCCACTTCTGAAGCGTTTAAACCAATCTTCAAAGGTAGTTTTCGATGGTGCATGTTCGCCGTAGGCCTCCTCAAGCAAACGACGTGCTTCAGCTGCGTTTTTTTTCAAGTTAAAGCAGAAAAGCAAAGCTTCCCGCAAATGCTGTTTATTTGGCACAAAACTCGACATCTTCATTGTTATAAAAAATATTTTTGCGTTGCGATATGTGTTGGTATTATGACTGGTTATTGTTGACAGATGTCCAAGCTATAAAAGAAACACAACTTTAGACATTTATGTCGACTACATGTGTCGTTAGCGCCATCCATGTATGAAACCCGGAAACTTAGTTGCGCACCTAGTATGTTGGTTCTTAACGAAACAATTGTTTTTCATAAAAGTGTTATCGTCTACGTAAGCTTTTTAAATCCAGTAATATAAGATCTTGACCAGAGAGAGATGGATCGGATACACAATCCACTTGGAATGCAACATGAACGAATGGTAAACGAACAATTGATACAAAAGATCTTCATGCCATTATTAAGTATTTCTCTGGTGTTGTGTCGATACATAAGATTTTTATGTCATAATTATTGATTCTTTCTCTGATATCGTGAGATGATCTTCTCTAACAACAAAAGTGGAGGCGTGAACTAGTGCGGGTACTTTACTATCTAAATAGTGATATAGTGATCTATATACCTATAAGAAGATGACAGCAGACAGATAGTCCTTTGCAAACAGATCTTGTTCAGGCGCAAAATAGACTCATTCGGATAGATTCAGATAGATTTTACATAGACTCATTCAGGCATATTTGAACACAGACAGATAAATCATTCGGCTACATTCGAACACATTTATTCGAATCATATATTTTTGAAAATCATATATTTTTTAAATTACTTGTTAAAGCGCAATTTCACAAAAACTTACTCACTCGTATGTTTATTTTTTTCCATTTGTTTCTAGAAATGTACATTACTAAATAATTCATATCTTTCATTCATTTTATAACTCATATCTCAGATGGTAGTAGTAAAAAATTGTAATTAAAACCTAAATAAAGGTTTGTTAACTCATTAACTCTCTAAGACATTGATTAAACAGAAAATCACCTGTAAGGTTATATTATATTTAATTCTCATATTACCTAGCGCCTCGAGTCAAACTCATTTGTCCACAGTCTTTGTTTGTCAGTCTCGTCAGCTTTATCAAACTCAAACAAAACATTGTTTTATTCGGTGAAAAATTCAAACGAAAAAACGTAAGTAAAGACTATTATTTATACCATCTTCCAAAACCAAACATAAACATTCACACATTCTTCATATACACAAACTTGTCCATCCCAAAGTAAATTGGATAAATCCATTGAATCTAAAAAGAATAAACATACAATAATTAATCGCGCCCGCGACATGAAAAAGATAACTAAATGATTATTCTGAACTCTTAATGTGTAAGTGTGGAGGGGGGAGGGGGCGGGTAGCCAGCTTTTACTAATATTAATATTCTAAATCATATTAAAAAAATAATATTCTATTTCTTGATTTATTTAAGAAGATTCTTTTAACGCTGTTCTTTAGTTTCAATCATATTTTATTAATAGAATAGTTTAGAGAGTGACTAAAAATAATTTTGCGAGAATATTAATGAGATGAAATTTGTAAATGTTACAATATATAATTATTTCTTTACTTTAAAAGTGTGTGTGTGTGTGTTACTAGATATTTTAAAATTAACAAAATAAAAGTTGTAAGACATTTATTTGATTTTATTGATTTTATTGTCAATATAAGATAAAAGAAGGAATATAAACGTGAAATGCACTTTTTATTATATTTGATAAATGATAAATTTCATTTAATTTAAACTAAAAATGTATACACGGAGAGAATTTTATAGTAAATATTACAGGATTTTGTAACCCCACTCTTCTCCCCCACGAGGAATAAATCGACATAATTATATTTTAGAAACTGAAACGTACTAATAAAACATATACAATGTTTTTAGCGATGTCTGCTATGTTTTTAGCAAAATTTATTGTATTTCTTAGCAAGATAAACCTTACTGATAGTCTATCCACATTACACAACTAAAATCGAGACACAAGATGTCTTGAAGATGCCTTAAAAACATCTTATAGACGTATATCATATATCTCGAAGTCTTAGAAACGACTTCCAGACATCTTAAAGACATCTTATGTTTCGATCTTGGACATTGTATGGGTACTTTCCTATTAGAAACGTAGTAAAATTTAAAAGAATTTATATAAAAATAAACTATAGTATTCCTTCTATGTAGATATTATGTTAAAATGAATAGTAAATATAGAAATAAATATAAAAACGTGTGTGTGAGATTATTTTGCAAATTTGTCACTAACTTATTATGAACGTGCTATTGCCATGTTTCCTCTTCATGTTATCGATTCCACGAAAATTTTTGTCATCAAAAAATCTAAACGTCTCTTCAACCCAGCGATTTTATGTGATACTCACTAAAATATGCTCAAGTGTTCATTCTATTATTCCGACAATTTTTTTATTTCTTATGTGCAAGTATATAAAATTAGATGAAAATTTGATGGTATTATAGAGTTTTTATATAGATGCTTGCATAATATAGGTTTACAATAAAAACACACAACACAACGTCTAAAATCAGGACATAAGACGTACAAAACCATCCGAAAGATGTCTCTTAAAAGTCGAAATATAAAACGTTTTCAAAATGTCTTAAAGAAAATGATACGCTAAAGATTATCAAATGAACAATGCTGAAAAAGGGTCAAAATTTGCACATGAGGGAAATGTATGAAATCGATCTATACGTTTTTGGTTTGCTGAACTCGAATATAAATCTTAAAATTGTCCAAAATGCGGGGAAATATGTGAAAATATAGTTTTTTTATAAAAAACCTCCTATTACAGCAAATACTTTTTCAATGAACGATTAATAATGGTTAACAAAAAAAGTCTTAATTAATTTAATTGATTGTTGTTATTGATATCTGGATTTAGCGCGCAGTTGGTTTTTAATCAGCAATCCCTTCCCCCCTGAAAAACATAAAGACCGAGTTCATATATTTCCTTCATAAGCAAATTTTGGTTCTTTTTCAATATTGTTTTTTATCTTACATTTGGTTAAACGCTGTAACCTCCGTAAGTATAAATTTTTTATTAAGAATTGGCTGTGTTGAACAAAGCGATTAATAATTATCCGACTTTTACGTTACAGGTACTAAGTACTTTGTTCCAACGAACATAATCACCATTTAATAGTATCGTATGTTTATGAAACTGTTTCTCCAACTGCCTGCAGGAAATGGCATTTTTAATATTTCTTCTATAATACTCTTCCATTTTCTTCACACACAACTCTTTCAATCTAAAAAGAAATATTATGCGGTGAAAAGTTTAAGCGTACTTACAGGTCGCCCGGGAACTTTTAGACGCTTGAACTTCCGAATCCGCCTCTCGAATTACTTCGCGAGGAAGAGGAACTGTGTATACGGATTTAATCTATTTCCGCGGCTCAACCAACGCGTAAGCAGAAACTGGAAAAATTTCGTGCGCATCTGCGATCCGATTCCGATTCCTTGAGCATCGGGCTGCTGAAGATACTTTTATTCACGTTGCGCGTAGCGGATTCCGCGAGCGGATTATGCGAAATGGTTTGGGCACATCTTGCCAAACACTGTGTACGTATAGCGTACACAGCATGTCCTACACTATCTCCTGTCCTACACGTGGCGTACATATGTGTTCTATCTTTTGCATCGAAACTTGTGATACAAATAGACCGAGAAAATCAGATGAAATGGTGAGATTTCCCATAGACGAATTCAAAATTGAACATTCGAGGCTAGTAAAAGATAACGAACTCAACAACGAAATTGACAATTTGAGAAGAGATTGTTTCCCGATCAAATTAAATGTAAATCTGCGTAAAGAGAGGAATACAAGCGGGATTTTTCAACGGCATTAGGTTTCATGGGTGGCTTCCAAAAACAGAAAATATGGAAGTACAAGGAACATACTTGCAGAGCTCAAAAATTTCATTATGCTCCTGACGTAGCGTAATGCTACTAACGTTGGGATTGTGTGTAAAATTTGCTGAATCTGTCCAATTTTTAGGTTGTGTGCTTTATAGGTGTGCTCGTGAAAATAAAATATCGTACTACTTTGCACCAGAGAAGAAGAGAAGGAAAGAAAACGAGAGGGGAAAGGTGGAGTGGAAGAGGAAGAGAAGGAGGGAGGAGAGAGAGAGGAGAGAGAGGAGAGAGAAATAGAGAGAAGGAGAGAGTCGATTCGGTAACCTAGACTTTCCTTTTTATATGGTATCTAGCAAAACCGAAATAAATTGTTGCAGGAAAAATTGGTAAACTGTACTGTGTTCGACGTACTGTGTGCCTGACACGAACTCGGTCTGCACATCTCTATCGTGATCTGCCGGACGAATTTTCTAGACAATTGAGACTAGATGCAACTTACTTTCAGCAATGCGGCAAAACAAGTTTACGTGCTTTCAGTTACAACACGAATGGATTCCGTACACGTGTGTTTCGCACGTTACGTCACAGTAATCCGCGAACGGCGGAAGGAATTACTCGTTAAACGCATTTGCAAACAGAAACCGTGTGACGCTCGGAAAGAGTTTATCGACGAATCACTAATGATCAACGTGACAAGCTATTTTTCAGAGCTGCGCAGCGTTCCGATTTTATCGAAATATAACTCTTCGCAAAGAAATACGATCTTGTTATATGAAAAGGGAACAACATATAAATCGGCCCGTATTCGTCGTCGTTTATTTCTCGCGAATGAATTTGACACCAGGCCAATGGAGGTTCCGATTCTCTTTCCGCGTGACACGCGAACAAAATTGTTGCCGCCACCTATTGGCTCAGCGAGATCAAAGTTCGAAATCATTGCACGGAGGTACGTTTGAAATGTTCAGCTCGGGGCTACGTCTGCGTTCTATCAGTTTATCCCTCCACAAACAAGCCGCCACCGCTGCCGCATCGTGCTTTCGCGAGAGGCACTGCTTTTCCTGTTTTGCATGATTTTCTTTATGCGCTTAAATACACGCACACGCCTATGCATAACGCGCAGCTGTCCCCGGTCTACGCGGCAAAGGGGACCAATGTTATCGGAATGGCGTGAAAGAAACGCAAAGCTGAAACTAACGAGCTTAACTTTGCTCTGTAACCGCGGCAAAGCCGACGGGATCAGACGGAAAGTCTGCTTTTCCGTCTCCTGCCGCGAGCCACGGTATAGATACGGGCGACCAAATCCCGTTTCGCCAACTTGGCTGCAGTTGACCCGATGCATTAGACGCCCTTTCGGATTTGACAGCGTGGCAATTAAACCGGCGCCGATTAATGAGCGGTGCGCCGATCGAGCTATTTCGAGCGCGCGATAAATGAGCCGTTGCGAGGGAATACTGGTATAAGTAATGACGCGGATGATTACCCACGAGAATAGAAATTTGTTTTTACATAAACCGGCATTTCGCACGTTGTTACCCGCGGAATTGATATGGAATTTTAGATTTTGGAGTTTATATAAAATAATGAAAGGACAAAAATGTTACGAGAGAATATATCGATGTATTAGTTTACAGATAAATATAACAAGTTCTGTTTTTTAAAAGCGCACAAAACATGATTTACATTCGTTATTGCAACGTAATCGATGCGTTAATCTACAAATATATTAAATATTCATCAGAAAACTTTTGAGAAGAAGCATTCAAATATTTATAATTTTGTAATAAGGAACACAAGATTTTTAGTAGAAGTCACTTAACTTTACTTTATACCGGTTATTTTCGACCCCAATTTTCAGCTTTTGAATTATTCGCAAACTGTTGAGCATGTGACAAACAGGACATCGCTACATTCAATAATTATGACGCTTGAAGCCAGCTATAAAGGAAAAACGCTTCTAAATAGCTGCGAATCGACGCAAAATCATTCCGCTCCACGACGACGCCAAGTTGCATATTGCTGTTGCGACTAAAGAGAAGTTGTTCGAGTTAGATTGGAAAGCCCTGTTGTATCCAATGTACTTTCCAGATATCACTTCATCTGATTTTCATCTGTTTAGATCGATGCAACACGGTTTATCTCTATCTGATACACAGTTACGAAATGTTAAAGAAGTACGAAAATAAACCGATGAAGGGATTGATCAAAAGATGAGCTATTTTACCAGCATGGGATCAAATTATTATCCGAAAGGATAACAATGGCCAATAATTTGATTAAAATATCATATGTCATCTCATTGTTATTAATAAATAAAAATGGCTTTAATGTTATACGGACTTTTGTGAGCGCCCAATAGTTAATTTTTGCAGTAATTTTAATAAAATCCAAATTATTCCAGACACTAAGTAATAGCGCAAAACTTAAAACTATTAATGATTTCATTCGTCTCTTGACTAAAAAAATTATGTATGTTTGTATATATCTAAATAATTATAATTTATAAGAAATTGAAATATATATCATTTTTTATTTAAAAGTCCAAATATTGATAAAGAAATCTTAAAGTTGATTTTTTAAATTCAATTTCAGAGAAGTTAAAAATTTTTATGTAAATACGTTTCCATCATATTTTTATTTGTATTTGCAATAAAATGAAATACTTAAATCAATATTTACAATCATTTCTGCACGCGCGCACGCACACTCACATATGTATATTCTATTATAGAGTATATTTATTATTTTTATCACATTTTTTATATTAGCACTTTTATAGAATATAAACAAGAGAAGACAAAAACGCTTTAGTGTACTAGATTAAAATATCTAAAATATATATATTATGTGAGAGTTAACTCTCTCCTTATTTGTTAGATTCAAAAAACTTAAGGAAATTTATTTTTGAATGTTTAAATGAAGTAAATGATGTCTCCTAAATGCAGTTATATTATTTTCAAAATATCATTTCGAAAACATAATTTCAACAATTTTTATCTAATGAAAAAGAAATGAAATTACTGAAGTACTTGTCATCAGCTGACGAAAAGAATAAGTAACCACAAATGTTGCTTCAAAACAACAGTGTTAATAAATGTAATCTTGCTAAAATCTAGTAATCTGGCTTATAATTCATGAGAAATCGATATTGTTTAAGAGAAACACTAAATAAATCTTAACTCATATGTAAACTTGATGCATCGATATAGTTGCCTAAAGCTAGATTTAGTATCTCGATTGCAAAAGATTGGAATTCCGGATTCAACAATTTCGGAAATGCTTTTGTCGTTTAACTGACTCAGTTATTGACGAGTTCTTTCCCTATAAATCGGATAAAATTGATTTTATTGCGCGTTTTATGTTAAAGTTTGACAAAAAGATTGACAAGCAGCAATAGAAAAATTTTATTCCTTCAAGTATGTCAAGTTATTACATTTTTATTAATGACAGTTTTATTAATTTTCCAATTTATATATAAAAAAGAAATAATTATATAAGATCCGTGCATAGAATTATAACATAGCAGAATTTATATGTCAAGTGCATGTATATATTATACACGTTTAAATATATTAAGATAAAATAATTATATGTCATTATTTCATGGTGCTTTCATTATGTGAACCACAAAGGTTAAAGAGAATAAAAGGAAATAATAATAACCGCCGCACTAGTAATATGGTAATATTTTGTTCCCATTAAATGCGTTCGTACGTTAATCCAACAAGCTTAGCAAAATGAGATTTTAATAATCTCGACAGTAACTACGTCAGAATTGAAAATTCATTAAATTCAGTTGCAAAATGCGATACCTTAATTACAATACGTTCAATATTGAATTCATATTTCTAATTATAACAAATTTTATTTATTTTACAGATTTTATAATTATGATTCTCAGAGAAAGAGAGAGAGAGAGAAGATGCGTCCTATTGTTCTAACGAATATTATTCTCTTTATTAGTATTTATATGTAAAAAGGTAACAGAAATCAGGAGAAACTCACTGAAATACTTTAACATTAATAGAGTTTCTCCTGTCAAGTATATTTGATGCAACGTGTGTGCTAAGCTATGTTAAAGAGTTATATATCTATTAATAACTCGTGCCGATTGTACGATACCGATAAGATACCGCAACTTCCATATCTTGCCCGCAAGATCCAACGAGTTGCACAGCCTTATTAAGGACTTTTATTCCGCAACATATAATTTCTTTCTTACAGAGCAGAAATATAAACGTTATCTCGACAAGCCGCTCGCACATTGCGCCGCGTATCGCGCGATCGAACGCGAAAGGTTAATTTCGTTTCTCGGCGAGTCCCGCCCCAAATTCAAGCGCGTAACAAAAGCGTGATAAATGATTTATTCGCCACGGTAATTACTCTCGCGGAATAATTCACTCGGGCCCGTCGTGCCTCCCTCGTCCACGACCCATTATTTGTGCTTCGGCTTACGCGCTAGGGTCGCGCGTGGTTTCTCATTCGGCCGGTAGTGCGGGACGAAACCGAAACGCGTCCGGCATTTTGACCGTTAAATTTCCACGCGAATGTGCATATATATATATATATATATATATATATATATATATATATATATACACACGTAAGATACGTGTAAACGAGACTCACATCAACAATTATCCATCACTCCAGGGCGCCATCGTCATTCGTACCTGTCGCGCAATAACGTGTACGAAACACTTCTCTCTTCACATCGCACCGTTCATTCAAGAAGATTGTTCCCGACAGGCACAAAAAAGGAAGAAATGGAGAGAAATGCTCAGTTCAAAGAGAACTCGCGCGTGCATTCAGACTGTCCCAGAGCATATTGCGCGTTTTCTCTCGACGGCGGATAGCAGAGAGTGAGCTAATAGGACTTGTTTTAGCGTCGAGGCTAACACATTGATGGTTCTTACGTTATAGCAATTAAAACTTAGAAAGGTATTGGATAAGAGGGAACGAAACTGGACCCGATTGTTTCGAGTTAAAAACATCTCGGGTATTCTCTCATGATTTAGAAATTTATGTAGAAACAATTAAATGTTATCTATCTTTATCTAAAAGACAGCACGAACAAAAAATGTTCATAAAATCAATTTTTATATTGTCATATGAACAATAAGATAAAGTTAGAACTGAGAACTACTATCTCTCGAGTTACTATCACCTGGTGGTGCAAATAGTTTGTCCATTCACGCTACTCTCTATACTGGCGATTGGCGAAGTCAGCACACAATTTATAAAGCAACTGCTTACAGAGTAAACCTACGTCCGGCAAACACCTATACATACTTGTATGTAATCGTAGATGGATAAGAATAGATCGACTGTTGACCCTATCTAAAGCGTACTTCTCTGGAATATTGCCTTTGAAAGCAAGTGGATAGTGCACCTAGCGCGTAAATCTTCTATTCTGAAAGAATGCGTAGATGAGCAATCACTTTCCTACACATCTATTTACATACAGATCGATATATTATATACTTTCTTTAATAGTTAAATCTTTAATATCCCTTATCCTTTTCTTTCACTGGCCTTGCTATGATTGTTTTAATAAATACGTTGGAATTGTGTTACTGTGTGTATTCCTTATGTAGAGTATTATTTAAGGGACAGGTGTATCAAACAAATTTCGTAAAGATTTGATAAAATATACACTACATGTTCGATAAAATATTATTTAACTACTCATATAATTGAAAAAGATTTATTGTTCGAGAACTAAAAATATGCAAATATTTTCTTACATATAAATAATAATAAAGTTGACATTTAATAAAGAATAAAGTTGACACTTTTTATACATATTCTTTAAAGCTAGAGTGTTATTTTTAATATTTTCTAAATTATATATATGAAATTTTTATGCAAAACTATTATAATATTAAAAACTAATATATACAAGCATATTATGCACAAATTTCAAAATTATTGACTATTTTATCATTAAAATATAACAGTGGAGGGTTTATAATTTATAATAATACTCAATACACATACATATATACACATATTTAAATACTTATATATTTCGTTTGCTATCTATATAATGAGTTGTATAATAAGTAATGAAAATAAACGGTTTATACACAATAAAATTGAGAGCTCTCCAAATTATCAAAATGGAGAATCATTACCAAAGAAATGATTTCTTGTGTGTCTAGCAAATACTATTGTTTTAATGAATTATTTTCATTATTTAATATTTTTATTAATTATTATTAATATTATTGTTGTTTAGTGTTCTTAATTATATCAATATTATTGCGCAAATACGTTGGTAATGACTATCAATTCTGACAGTTTATTGAGATTTTAACTGCATTATATTAATTATATAAATCGTCTTACAATCTCTACTCTATTAGGTAAACTGCATTCATAAACCATCATCAAAAAAATAAAAAAATAATAATCTTCTCGTATTTGTAATATCGTATTTATATATTTTTCTCAATTCCGTTTCATATTAACAGTAATACTTAAAATATATGTGTAGAAACGTGATTTCGTTTGACAAATTAATGAATGGCCCTTTTAACGCATCACTGTAAATACAGTATCTATAGCGGCAAAACAACTTTAAACATAGATATATATTTTTTTTTATTTTGATATAGAAGCAAATATATTTCTTTAATGTATGGAACTGTACATATATAATAAATTAATAACAATTAGTATAAAATACGTTTTATATACTACGATTAAATGTGCGTAAATACCGCTTTCACCGAGTTTTAGGTCACAGTTTAAATATAGAATTGTAAAAAAGCGCACTGAGACACCCCGTATATGGGCAAATAGAAAGGCTGTGTGTCACTGTCGGCCGCACTCAGACACGTCGCGCTTGTATACACGACTAAAATATTTACGTACACCCAAGTATGCATGAAAGAATATGAATATCCCGGTTGTCAGATCCTTTGTACCCATTGAATTTAAAATAATAGCCGTATTTTTAATGCGTCACCGAGAAGACAGCGCATCATGGTGATCCATTATGTATAAGGATTTTCATATTATGATACCACCGACAAATAGAAATTTGTTACTACGGGATTGAGATAAATAACGGCCATTTATCGAAGGTGCTCGCTTATAGGACTTAATCGATTCTTCAGATAAGAAGAATGTCACTATAAATGAAATATATTACAAAATTTGTCTTCGCGTCAAACACACCTTATCTTATCATTTTTCTTTAAAGGATATAGAGTTGTGTAAGGCGGATTATTTATAATTTAATATACAGATAACAACTAGCTTGTGAAAATCGAACATTTTTCTGCGGATGTAATGAGAGTAGGTGATTTTTATAGATTTTTGCCTGCTGAACACGAGTTCGTTGTACAAATTTGGCTATCACGTCACAATTTTGGGAAAAATAGCGTCAAAGAGGCCAAAAACGACGATTTTGAGAGTTTTCGTGGTATTGCAGCACCTGCAGCAAATTGTTTTGCAAAATTATGTTAATGTTACATAAAAATATAAACATTAGAACGTAGTTTGTTCCATTGCGTTCTGACGGATTTGTGTTCAACAGGCAAAAATCTATAAAAATCACCTACTCTCATTACATCCGCGAATTTTTGCAGGTTAGTGTAATTTTTCTTTTTACACTTTACGTGAAATAAATAGAGCTAAACGACAAGCTACATTAAATAATGTTAAATTTTATAAAAGAAGATGGCAAATTAAAAATCGAACATTTACACTTTGTATCAAAGTATACGAACCTGAAAATTTACGGAAATTAGGATACACTTTGTTAGTTTAGTCCATCATTTTTTGACAAAAATCATATTTATACAAAGCATTTTTAAACAAAGTATTTAGACATTCTATATAAATTTACACAAAACATCTGACACAAAACCGTGAAAAAAGTGCGAATGCAACGGAACTGATAGTTTCGTAACTATGAAATATGGAGAACGAATTTGCTGGTTAAAAGTAGACAATATATACAGCTTGTTTCAACCATCGTATATATTCCTCAAATTAAATGTCAGAACATGTTCAAAAACAGATTGGCAGCAAAAAATTTTATTTTCAAAATTTGTTTTTTTTCATTTTCTAAACTTTCTGTTACATTTCAATTCCATATCGGCGAGTTTGTACACGGAAAAAACAATTTTGTGGTGCAACCGTAGGAACAGAAAAATTCCTATGAGGCTTCTGTATAGTCAATTGTTCTCAGTTGCCTCAACCAAATTCTAATATCATTGAATATTCAGACGAATATTTTCGACAACAGAAATATTAGTTTTCATAACAGAGATATCGCTTCTGATCACCTAATTTTCAGTTGGTTCCTATTTGGTTACACCAACTGAAATTTTTTTTGCCTGTATATGTTCTCACTAAAGTAAAAATTGTTATTATGGTAAAAGCAATTTTGAAGTAATATTATCAATTTTTCCTTAAAAGTTTAGTTGTTTCGGACATCAACGATAAAAAGTTTTTACATTTTCCATTTCCTCTTTCTCCTTTTTTGCAAAATGTACGTCGATGTTAACTACAAATTGAACCTTAAAATTCTAATAAATAAAGCAAAACTATTTTGCTTTCCCCTTGAGACCGTACAAAGCCGCCAAATGCACCTCGTCGCGCCACTACGTTTCACGTACAGCGTTACGAACAGCAGAGTCATGCTCGTTTATCGCTCGATCGCTAGTCCCTTTGCTAGTCTCCTCCGTGAATGCCCTCTAATTGGGGACTGCGAATCGTAAGGTCCTCCAAGATCCAAATGCACGAGCGGAAGTCGAATAGTCATGACTGCCTCCGTCGTTAGCAGACCTGTGAGCCTCCGGCCTAATTGCGAGGTGCGAGTCAATGGCGGTAGGAAAATCGAGAGGCAGAACTTGTTTGCGGTCGTCAGAAACGAATTAACAGCGACCACAGACGAAATGCCGATGGCCGATTGGTGCGGTCAGCGAGCGACTACGGCGTTTGAAGCGACGCGTAGAGTCGGCGTCCGCGCCCTGTGGGTTTTCATTGAAATTCATCGGGAGGAGGAAGAAGGAGGATAACGAAACGACTGCGTAACTACAAAATGCGCGCGGGTATATTTTATATAAAGCGCGCAAATATACTCGTGAAAACGAGATACGCGACAACGGCGTGCCGGAGAGTTGAATATTAGTCACCAAATGACCGTAATTCTACTTTTCCGCCAAAGCTCTATAGCTACGTATTAAAAATTCCTTAATCCTTGAGCCTTTACTCACGCCGGTTCAATATGTCGTAAGCGCTTTTACCTTTTGCACGAATTTTTCACTATAAAGGGGAATGAAAGAGGTTTGCGGCACGTGCTTCTATTATTAAACTCCGGCCAGAATTGGAGAAACCGGTGTTGCTAACATTTACTGATTGTCAATTTAGGTTTAATCCGACCGTAATATAATTGTTGTTGTTCCATTCGAGCAAAGAAATTCACGTGGGCATAGGTTTCGCGAGCTTATAAGCAAGCTTAACATAAAATATTTTCTCACTGTTCTTTTCTTTCTGATTATATTACATCTTGGATTATTTATTTCTACTTTTATTTAAATAAGATATATTATTGTTTGCGATTAATATGGAGGAATGGAAAAGATTTAATATTAGCATCTGTGAAATTGTTGCTAGGCAAACAAGATTTAAGATTCTCAGAGATATTTAAGAGATTTAACAATTATAAAAACCTGAGTTTTTTAAATAAGGGAGATAATGATGAAATGAAACAGAATGACAATATAAAACAAGGTTGGTACTCAAGCGACTGCTACGATTAGTCGTTAACAAAAAGTAAGTTTTATTCTTTTATTCTCATATCTGTTATCACCGCATTTTCCAAGGCCTGTTTCTTGCAGTATGTTTAAAAAAATTTTCTCTAAATAGTTTCTCAATAATTAATAAACATAATCTCATCAGCCTTAGGGCCTTAAGGCTCTTATCGGCCACCAGAGAAGTCTGGCATCAGTTTTACGTTATTTAAAATATCAAAAGAAGCTACTTTTGTTTACTTTTTGTTTAAATAATTCCCAAAATAGGATTTAAAAATTGTTGCCTTGTTTTAATTGATTGATGACAAATTTAATATATTAGCTATAGTGTGTCGATTAGTAATTATATGATTTAACTTCAAAATAGTTATTTAGATATATTTTTTTTGAGGTTCGTTGGTTGGTTTGGAAAATAGCAATGATATGGAACGTTTCATATTAAAGTTACTCTTTTTCTTTTGGGTACCGCAAGAGAAAAGTTGGAACAAAAAAATAAAAGATTTACGTCTTATGTAGTGGATGTGAAAGTAATTTATTTATTTAAAACTTTTGTTTATAGATCTAAAGGATTTCCACACAATTTTAATTATTGAGCTTATTTTTCTTAATTTTTGTATAAAATATTTTTATTTTTATTTTCAATTTATCATTTTCATATTCATAAGAGTTCAATAAAAAATGTTTTAACGTCAACAACTTTACGATAACAAAAAGGAAGTTTTATACTTTTATTCTTATATCAATTATCATCACATCCTAAACTTATTTCCATTTTCCATTTAACCATTTAACCATTTTCCTAAACTTATTTCTTGCAATATGTTAAAAAAGAAAATGTGTTCTCTAAATAATTCGTTTTTTTCTTATTATGAATATATTATAACAAATATATTTGCTAACATTTCTGATAGTTAATGCAATTATTGTATTTAATATATACTATAAATTGTATTTAATATTGTATTTAATATTAAGTTTTCCGTCTAAAATAATAAAGTGGCCAACAATACTATCTTTTCTCTTATTCTTTTGATAAAAGTATCTCTTTTAATGCTGGAAGATTACTCGGAAATGGAATTACGAATTACTCGGATCCGTCGACATCTTTCGAGCACTGTTCCCAAGTCGATGAATTGAGGCAGCGGCTGGAAAACAAGCCCATTGCGTTATGGACTTTTACGATGACTTTTGAAAGGGTCTTTATAAGGACCTGATGCATGAAGAATGAAGAAGCGCTTCGTAGTTAAGTAAGCGGCATAAATGATTTTATGTAATTCTTTGTAAAACCCCCTCCGATAAAAAATGTCGAGAGCAAATTCAAACCTGTAAAATATTTTAGTTGGAGAATTCACTATTGCAGGTACTGCGATTCTCTCCGTTTCTTTCAACTACTAACCTAAGATAAAGCGTCTCGCGCTTCTTCGCTTTTCTCCCCTTTTATTACAGAATTGTAGACTCGGAAAAAAGAAAAGGAGCGAAGTTAATGGTGAAGAAACTAAAAAAATCAGGTATAGCGTAATAATTGTTTCTTTTTCTCGCCATACTATCTTGCTTTCTCTCAGTGACATTAAAAATATCGTAGTTTCTTTCTACTCTGTTCTCTCTCTCTCTCTCTCTCTCTCTCTCTCTCTCTCTCTCAATTTTTGATACGTTGACTTGCCACGAAAAAGCGAAGAAGCAAAACTAATGACGAAGAAATTAAAAGATCAGGGGTAGCGTAAACATTGTTGCTTTTTGCTACTATGTTATTTTGCCTTCTTTCTCTCGTAATAATGTTAAAACTATCGTAGTTTGTTTCTACTTCGTTCAATTTCTGATATGCTAACTTGTTGCAATTGACAAAATCGTACACTTCGTACAAATTCTACACGCGGCTATTTAATTCCTTAATACTCCACGCGCGTAAAATATATGACGTTTAATATATCCTTTTTTTCTCGTTAGCAGCGGGGTTGCATGTGTGCGCGTTTATGTAGCGTGAGATTAGATACATTATGGTAAACCGTTAAAGAGCTAACCCCTTGAAAGTAGCACGTATCACAGTTATTCAACCTTGTAAGCATGTCGGCTCGTTTTAACGCTAATTAATTTTAATGAAGAGCACTCGTGCATTAAAATCTTGACTACGCGTACAAATGCGTGTGCACGCAGAGTCATGCTCCGTCATAAGTACTTTTACTGTTAACCGATTGTATAATTAAAGAATAGAAGTTAAAAATCAAAAGCTGCACGTTTTAATAGTATATTTGTTACAGTGAAAACACACGTAAAATAATATGTTTCATGATATTTGGTACAAATGTGAAACATAATGCAATGAAAAAAATTAATTAATGTTTTACTGTACTGACTGAAAGAAAGCTTCTGATTTAAATAGTCGATAAATAGGAGGATATACAAATTTCTTTTAATTTAAAGAAATTAATAAAGTTTTCAATATATGATTTAAACTTATTATTTATCATTGCTTTTAAGTGTAAAATATTATTCCTTTGTTTAAAAAGAAAGTTTGTCTTCCTGGTTTTTTAGCTAAATGCGGTGTCGCCGAACGCCTCTAATTGATGAGAGCATTACAGCTTGTATAATAATCATATAATAAAGTAACAAATAGGGTAAGAAAATTTAAGAACTGTACTATATTTGCTAGAGAATAAATCTTTACTACATGCAAAATGTTGAAAATAGGATGTTAACAATAAGCCATCTTTGATCCATTGACGAAACTTTAACTAATCATTGGAAACTGTTTCGTGAATCTTCGAGAAATAGAAATAACAATTATTTGTTCACCAGGTCCAGAGAAAGTTATGAACATCGAGACTATATATTGTTTGTTAAAATAGTCATATGAAGTATTTAGCTTTATACCCTTCATACATCATTGAAACACACACACATACAAAATCAATTGCACATTTAGGTTCTGAAAGGTGAGTACTAAAAATAGAAAAATTTGTTCTTTTAGTTTACACAATATTTATATATTGTACATGCAAAAGAATCCAGAAAGAAAAATTTACTTTTTACTTTTTTTAGTCATTATTTAATAAACTCTTTGCTTGAGGTACTTTGTGAGAGGTAAAAAAGAAGAAGATAAAATCAAAAAAGGTTGTCAGAAATTATTAGATTTGTAATCTTAGGTTCAGAAAGAGAAACGCACATTTTTCATAATTATTTATATATTTGTACAACACATATATTATGTGAACCAAAAATTCAAATTCATCACATTTATTACTTACCTTTTAACACATAAAATGTACAATTGATTTTATTTTAAAGACATATTAATAGTATAAAAATTGAAAAATCCTTTATATATGACTATCTCAACAAACCAATAATAAATTTCGATTTTCACAGTTTTTCGCAAAAAACTAGAGGGAGAAACAGTTGTTATTTTTTGTTTTCAGAAAATACCAAACACAGTTTTTAACGATTAGTTAAAGATCTGTTAATTAACCAAATTTATCTTTAATATTCTTGTTTAATAAAATGACAATAGTTTGAAATTACAAGTTATGCCTTCCTTTCTTTTTCTTTTTTTATTTAGTGCACCAGAAGAAATACTAATTTTGAAAATTTTCCCAAGTATTTAGGCTCATTCAATTAGAATCTATCATTAAAAAATTTAATTTTAAGAAAATTGGCAATTATATATAAAATTGACCATTATTATTTATAAATCTTAAAATTCATTGAAAGGATTAGATGGAAATTCTACATTTTTGAAATTTCACGGCACGATTCACGGAGACCGTTCGCATTGTTCAGCCCGCAAGATTACAATACAAATATTGATGTAACAATGCATCACTAATCACGACAAATATCAACAGGATCCGTACAAAGCTGCGTGTGAGCGTCACAATTTGTTCACTTCACCTCCAGGTAAACACGTCAGCGAAATTAATCGATCGACTATGAGAGAAGCTCGGAAGTGCCGAAAGAATTTCTAGGATTTTCACGATAAAATCCGGTTTTCGGCTCTATCCACTCCGCCACCCCCGTCCATCGTTATCCTACGAGCAGGTAATCCACGACTGGGAACCGATAGAGCCAGCCATTTTCCTATCAGACATTGGAAAAACGTGTCTATCGAATTGGAATATATAACGGCGGCCGGAGGTAGAGCAGATCCGGCCAGGATACGTCCGTGCGCGGTAGTTTCCACGTATCATCTTCCTCGTACACATCCGCGCGGCTCCGGATTCACGAAACCACCCCTTTCGCCGAGAGCGTCGTTCTTCTCGCTCGTTCGTGCACGCCACGTCGGCTCTCGTGCAAGAGAATATTTCTTCTTATCGACAAGTCGCAATAGCGGAGTCTGGAAGATACTCGCTCGCTCGGCAAGATGGGGTCTTTATGAGCGAGGCAGATTTACAGGCGTGGAAAAGCTCCAGCCTGCCAAGAGAAAAGGAGAGAGTGTGTGGGAACGCGAGCGAGAGCGAGAACGAGGGAGAGAGAGGAGGGCGATCGAGGAGAAACGGGACGGGGAGAGTTTCCCGTCCTAGACAAGAACAGTCCCTTTATCGCGCGCGATATGAGAACAGGTTGTGTTAAGGAGGTTATCGTCAAGCGGCGTTTTTATCAGGCGAACGGTGCAACCGGGAAGAAGGAGGATACGATAAATTGATGCTCGTTGAGGTTAAGCAGAGGAAATTGGCGCGTACACTCCTTGAGATCGATAGTAGACGCGATGATAACAGTTTCGAACAACTTATCAAGAGTGTGCAAAAAAGTGGCATTCAACAGATAGCTGCGCGTTTTATTTTGTGCTATCTCACGCGATTATTCTCACGCGTTACGATCGCAACTTCCTTCTCTTACGGTAATAGAAATATGAATTTCATGTAAGGCGATTCAAACTTTTGCTAAAGAATTTTCTTGTGTAGTCTGCAAAGTTTCGTATTAAAATAAACATTAACCTAACGTTTATCTTGTAAACTTAATCTTTAATTTACCATCCTGAAATTCACCCTTTAGATTAACGCGTTGCTTGAGCTTTTGTACCACATAAAAATCACTTCATATCACGCGAACGTTAATATTTGCAATTTGCGCTACTCGTACGGATATTTTCCATAATTAGATTTTACAGTCGGTTGATATCGTTGTTATCCTCATCGCAGCCGGTTTCGACGATCCGGCTTCACGAAGCGATTATTATATTTCAGTTCCTCCGCTGATTGCAAGATTTCCCCCCTTCACAGAAACTACTCTTTAGTACGGTCACAGGGCGTATTAATTGCTACGACGAACAAGGCACAATCGGTACTCCATGCTTTCCGGGTCGCTTGGTACCGGGACCGGTACGTTTACGGCAAAGAAATCCCCGCGCGACGTACTCCCCCGGTGGCGGCAAACAAGAACGAGCGCTCCTCCACCGATTGATATAACGAGCTGCATTAATTAGACCGATCGATAGACCGTGATTAACAGGTCAGCCGTCTCGCGTTACCTCGCGTCCCACTTACTTGTATTCGCTCCGACTGTGCTTTCGCTCTATTTTTATTATATCAATAAAGCAAAGCACCGCTGCGGGAGGCCACGTATACAGAGACTTCCCCGATGTACTGTCGGTGGACGTATGCAAATACGCTTGTGCAGCCGTGCGGTTGATGCATACATCAGGATATGATAATTAATACCGGCAAGAAAAGACAGCGCCATGGCTGGCCCGTGAGTAATAGCAGTGTTCGTCGATTTCTTCTCGGCTACAAATTCATCCCACAGCCATGATCAGGTTGATTCCAATTAGTTATCTGGCTTCTACAGGAAATTCCATTTTAATTGTACTAAATATCTAAAAAGTAAGACATTGTAGAAAATATATGTGAAATTAATGTTGTATGATTTTGAAGGGGGAAAAATATGGTAGTATTTATTTGACTTTGGAAGGAGAGAGAAGCCAACATCAATTTTCTAAATGAAATCATATGGGATTTTTTCTTAACACAAATCAATCCAGTCATTCTGTGTATAAAAGTACTAGAGTAAAATTATTGAAAGATCGATATTTTCCGAGAAAGATGGATATTTTATATTTTACTCAGATACTTTATAGTATAATGTTCAGTATAAGATTCACTAAAATATCTTGTGAACTTTTACTTTTTGACAACTTCTAAACACTTTTGTATATAGAATAAACGAAGGAAATTAATCGGTGATATTAATCTTTGTACATTGAATGTGCAAAATATAATAGAATTTTATTTAAAATTTCTCTATGTCTCTCTCTCTCCTTTTTTACAACAAGCGATTTTGCTTGTTATTTTACGTGCAGAAGTATTAATATGAGATTATCGAAAAGTGGGTATTTTATACGAGATTTTTCATATCTTGTAGTGAAAATTATTCGAATACAATAAAAAATATATCGGAAAATACTTATCTTTTGACGATTTTATCTCTATATTTTTATACGCAGAATAACCAGTGGAAAATTGATTTGTTTTAAGAAAAACTATATAATTCCATTTAAAATATTAGACATTGATAAATCTTTCTAACGTTATTCCAAGATTAAATGAATATTACTATTTTATTCTTTCCTTGAAATCATACAAATAAATACTTTTGTTTCACATATTTTTTCCATAATAAATTGTTTTTTTAATCTTTGAAGTATTGTATTAAAATGGAATAGTCTGTTATTGGATTTTGATTTAAATGATGTAACGCAGCTTGACAATCAAGACCTTTTAATAAAAATTATTAATAATTGAGGTCTTATTATTAAATAAATCAGCTCAGAGTTGTGCGTGCGAATAATTAATTACTTAAATAAATAATTGAACTTAAATAATTTAATTAAAGGTCATTTAATTGACGACTGAACTTAGTAAATTTAATTAGTAATCATTTAATTGACGATTGATATAAGCAAATTCAATCAAAGATTGTTCAGTAATGATTGATCTGATCAATGCTCTCCTCAACGCGTGTCCTAATTAGCACTTCTTAATCATCGGTATCTTCCACGATGCTCCGGGTATAAGTATTATCCTCAAAACTAATTGTAACTGTAAGTAACCGAACGCTCTTCAATTGAATCAATTGAATTTTCTCATATCAATCGTTATTTTAAATTAAATAGTTTTTAATTAAGTTTGCTAAATACAATTGTCAATTGAACGAGCTTTAATTAAATTTGCTAAATTCAATTGTTAATTAGGATATTTTTTATTCTCTTCGGTAATATCAATCGTCAATTGAAGGTCTTTCAATTGACAAAAAGGATATAGAAGGCTTTGAGATTAAAAATCTATTACAATAAAAAACGAAGGGCCAATAAGATCACAGTGAAAGTGGTTGTGCAAAAAGAATTCAAATTTAATATACAATATACATATCAATTGAATTCGTTGAAATCAATCGCCAATTAAACATTCTTTGATTGATTTTGCTCGAATTAATTGTCGATTAGTTCAGTTGAAATATGTTGATCCAAATCAATTATTAACTTCAGGAGAAGTTTTATTGACATTTTTATATCTTTGTGAAACAGATAACTCATTGAAATTAACTTGATCAGGACCACAAGATCGGTTTCTAGTTGAGCTGGCGTTGATTGTAAATGCAAAGCGCTCTCTTTGTCGTCATTTTTTCAAGCGAAATTCAACCCACTCGCAAATGCCGTAGCTGAAATATGAACTCATCTTGAATCATAAAATATTTTGGGCCGACTTCCAAATGAATACGTTCGCTACTGCCGTTCACCTGGAAAACCGTCCGTCACAGGCCATCCCCTACATTTTTGTTCTCTTTTTTTTCTCGCGTGATGGTGTAAAACAGACTTCATTTGTTCATGCGGACACAAAATGAAAAATTATCGCTGTCACACATACACGTCGTCGGTCTCTCGTGAGAATCGTGAATATACGACGCGTGATAACGGGCATGTTAAAGAAAATTAAAGACCGTAAAGTCATGTATAATCAACGTTTATTGCGAACTATATTTCCATTTATTAATGCTGTTATTTAAAAATTCCACGAATCACACGGCGCGATCGTTGTTTCTGTTGAAATATTATAATTTCTTCCGCGCGCGACCGCGCGATATTTACGGTCTGCTCATGACGGGAGGTCTAGATTCGCGCCAGCGCCGAAGACGGCGATTTACACCGTCGAGGAATCAAATAGAACGTTCGGATTTTCGCGAAGGACATCGCGCATGCCTTCGCGCGAAACAATGCGACACGGAACAGGAGGACGTCGCGTTCGGCTACTGCGACGTCGAGTGGGACAGGATAATGCAATCCCTTGGCTGTGACTAACGGATCACTCGACGGTGTAATTCCTCCTGTGTCAATTCAAATCGGTTACCGGGAACGTCAGGCGGTGTCTCAGGCAGCGCGGACGACGCCGACGCCGCGAGCGTTTCGTGTCACCATGATTGGCCGCCGTTCAGCTGAAACGTAAAGCGACGCAGTCGCGCGTCGACAGATGTTTGACTTCGGATTAAACGATCCGTCAGACCTAAACGATCGCCGTTAATCGCTGGAAAGCGGCGGAATCGCGTTACACGATTATTCACGCGCACGCTCGTAACGCGCGCAATTCAAAGAGAATTACGCGAGAGGTGAAAGCCGATTTGCTGCGACATATTCGGGATCGCTGTTGGCGTACGTAACATCACGGAAGCAAAAACTCCAGCTATTACCGACGTTAGGGATTTCAATTGGTGTCATAAGAGCGCGCGCGTCTCTCGATTCCGGCGCGTCACGCCGGCAGCGCGGGCAGGAAAGTGTGCGACGCGAATGGAAAAGTCTCGGCATCGACTCCGCGACTCACGTCGGTGTCTTGCACAATCCATTAAGGTCTGTTACAACCAGCCGTAACTCAGAGAGCCGACTCTCTTTGTAGAAATTGTCTTTCTTTGAACAAGTGCCGTGAGTGGTATTGTAATTCAGGGAGAAATCGCGTTGGACGAGCTGAAATTTTTTCATAACGCGCTTCTCTGCAAAAAATACAAGGAAGAAGGATCTACCAATAGTCAAGTATGTAAACGAAAAGGAAAAACTAATATCAGACTAAGATCTCGCGTCGGTCTTGAAGTACTTCCACCACGTGTCGGTTAAAAAAAAGAAAGTAAAAGTACTACTTAATCGCCCCTTCCGCTTTGTCGGTGCAAGCACGGCGGGTCATAATTCTGCTTCTTCTTATAAGTATAAACGGCGCTACGAAACGCCGCTTTTACAGACGTTAAGAAGTTTTTTAAGCTTTTAGGAGCACGAAACATTGCGAGCACTTGGAAGCTAAACTCGCCGGCAAAAAGGAAAGTGGAAAAATAGCGCGGAAAAGAGAGAAAGAGAGAGAGAGTAAACGTTATACCGCGACAATGCGCACCGGGTCAAATAATGATTGCACATATGAAATGAACGTCAACATTATCGAGCGATTGATCGGCACGATAACAATCGAGTGTCCCATGCATAATCTATCATGTACGTGGAATGGCCATTGTTAATATTTGCCTCGCCAGCCAAATATGTAATATATTACAGATCTAATTAGACATTTTATATTTTCTAAAGCGTGCTCAGAGACTTTCATTATTATAATAGTGCGCCGTAACGGGACAACCGTGACGAAAATTTTCTTAAATCAATTTCATTTATGAAGTACCAGGTGTAGAAGTATGAAACCGGAATTTTTTTATACAAATAAGACGTCTGTTGTTCGAAAGTGATAAATAATACTTTATTCAAAATAATTTCCACTGTTTTGAACACATTTTTCCCACCTCTCTGGCAGTTTATGAATGCCGTGCCAAAAAAACTTTTCATCTTTTGAAGCGAACCAGTTATCTAGCCATTTTTCCACATTTTCATACGAATCGAAGCGTTGGTTAGCGAGAGCGTGTCCTAGCGATGCGAACAGGTGATAATCGGACGGAGCCAAGTCTGGAGAATAAGCCGCATGCGGTAGTAATTCCCAACTGAACGACTCGATCGTTTCCTTGACCCGTTTTGCTGTATGTGATGGGGCATTATCATGGAGCAAAATGACATTGTGTTGCCTTTTTGCATATTCTGGTCGTTTTTTAGTCAATGTTCGATTTAAATCGATCATTTGTTGTTGGTAGCGATTAGTATTGACGGTTTGACCAGGTTTCAGCAGTTCATAGTTCATAGTTCATAGTTCATAGTTCTTCGTTCCTCACGTCAAAATCACCACTTTTGAATTTTTTAAACCACTCGAAACACTGAGATTTACCAAGAGCATATTCACCGTAAGCTTCGACAAGCATTCGATGTGATTCTGCAGCAGTTTTCTTTAAATGATAACAGAAAATCAATGCTGTCCGCAAATCATAGTTAGTAGGCTCGAAACGTGACATGTTTAAGGTTATACAAAAATATACTAGAGAATGAAAGTTGGGGTTATGTTTGTTGACAATATTCGTCAGCTGTTAGGAGAATATAATAGCGCGGCAGTAGCGGTCTTACGGTCACTAAACTGAACGCTGGCACCATTTATAGGGGAATTCCGGTTTCATACTTCTACACCTGGTAAATGTACTGTATTCACATAATCATTAACTCCTTGACTGAAAAGCTGAATTTCGTAAACATGCTTAAGCTGACAAAAAGAATTTTTAAAAGTTAATCAATATTATTAAAATTTTGTGTCTAAAAGTTTTTAAAGTCATTGTGTGTGTATTTACGAATATAAAATCAACATTTTTTAAATTCATAATGATGGAACAAATCTGGCAACTAAAATCAAAACTCTTATTTTTTTAAGTGTGTCATTGAAAAGAGCGATCTCAAAAACCCCTAAATAAAAAAAAAAAAGGAAAATTTTACATTTTTTTTCTTTTTTAAGTCGGCCAAATTATATGCACCATTTGAAATTTTGAAGTTCACCATTGAATAGAGAAATTCCCAAACCTATAGATATCCAATTTTAGAAATATTGAACTACCAAATATATAAAAATGCAGTATTGCATTTCTGTCAAGAGGTTAAATTTATATTGTACTATAATATAATTTTTTTGTTATATTGATATAATAGATTTACTAAAAGTTATTAAATAGATTCTCATGATTATCAGGATAATGAAGCAATCGCGACGATGGAAACTTTACAATTTTTACATTACGTACGCCAGTCAAATATAATATATTACAGATTAAAGAAACAGTTTACACTATATCGCTCATTTGCTGGGACGATGACATAACTAAAAAATTACGATTTTTCAAAAAACTGTTATAAATCAAAAGTATAAACGAAAACCGTTTTTTTTATAGTAATAATTAAAAAATACTAAAATTTTGATTTATGCCATTGTTAATGACAAAAAATGAGCGATATAATAATGTATATTTTTTATTATATTGATACAATAACAGATTTATTAAAAACTACATTTTTCACATTATATATAACGACATTGTAGCTAATTTTGATCGTTTCTTTTCATATTTCTACTTTATCATTCCATAGAAAAAAACATAAAAAGGCCACCTTCAAAAACTTCAAAAACTTTAAAAGATATGAAATAATTTGAAATCAATATTGCTATGGATCTCTAGATTGCTATCCTAATATTCTGCTTATATTAAAAGTCGACGCGATAACTCAACTGATTGAGTCAATAATCAAACCTTCTTTTATCTCGCTATTTAACTTTAAAGTTATACAGGGTGTTTACTTAATGATATCCACTGTATTTGTATCAGTTACAATTATCGAACAGAAAAAAGTTTTAGATGCAATTAATTCGTTTTCAAATGATAAAATGCAACAATAAAAATTTAGAAAACTTTTTTTTTCGTAAAATATCAACGTTACCTTAACTTTTTTAAATGGAACTCTCTCTATCTTCTTTTCTGTCAGTAGTGTTATAAAGAGAACCAAAACAAATTCTATAATAACTCATAATGTTATCTTTACTGCTATTACAGTAAAAAAGAGTACAATAAAATAATTATAAAGAATTTCAACAACTTATAACACAAGCATGCAGAAACATAAGTCAAAATATTCTAATAAATGCGACATATAGAACACTAAAAATTACAATGGACAAAGGAAGAGCTTTGTTTTACAGAAAATGAGTTATATTTCAAACATGTCTTGATTAACTGATTATTCATTATATTGTATTACAAACATTATTGTATCTTTTGTTTGTATATTCACTGCTAAATATTAGTAAAAATAAAATTATGAGTTACTATTGAATTTGTTTTGATCTTTTGTATTAATAGTACAAATAAAAAGAGATATGATTTTATTGAAAAAAGTGAACATAACCTCGATTCTTTTTGAAAAATGACGTTGTCAAAATTTTTATTATCGCATCTTATTGTCATTTAAAAACTATTACTAGCATCAAAGTGGTCCAGTACCGATTTATGGTAAATGTTACTGGCATTGTACTAGATGCCACGGGTTTAGTATTAGTGTGCTACTGGAATGATAGAAAATGGCCAGTATCAGAAAACAGTACTATCACAGTACCGAAAATCAGTACTGTACAAGTATAAAAGAAGTATTGGATTCCTAACACTAGGGAAGTGCCTATTCCCAGTACTGGGCCAGTATCGATTCCTAGTAACTTTAATTATTTGTACAATTGTTAATATCACAACTATATAGTATGGAAAGAAAGATCAGACTATGGCCGGGCTTGCTCTCTCGTTTGTACCTATACATATCTAGTTTTAATAGTCATATGAAGAAAAAATCTTCGGGGCGACGGCTTGGAATCGAACTCGAGTCTTCCACTTGTCAGGCAAGCATTCTTACTACTGAGCTATCTAGGTTTTACGTTAGTGACTTCTTCCGTTTTCCTATAAAGGACATTGGTATCGTCCGTTTTTCGGTACCGAGACAATACTGGCCCAATATCCTCTATTGGCAGATTGTATACGATTCTTACTTGGGTATCCAGTACTGATTCTACGAACAGGGCCAGTACCATTAATACAGCTTTTTCAATACTGGGCCAGTACAGAAAACGACAAACACTTTTCGGTAACGCCCCAGTACACGTACAGTAGGACTATCCAGTACCTTAGTACGGAGCCAGTACTAATAATACAAAACAGTAACAACTGAAAAGGCAAATAAGGAGTACAGCACGGATGTCTTAGTGCTATTAAATACTAATATTATATAATATTAATATGATAGTGGGAGGATAATTATGTCCAGCATGTCAAACACACGTATCGAAATTTTTCTTCGATTAACGTACGCGGCGAATCTGCCTTTCATACTTAGACCGATCCTTGAGTCCCAATTTTTTATATACATATATATATATTTAAAATTCCCAAAACCCATTAAACCGATGACTCAAATAGATTCATTATATAATTATTCTCCCACTATCATATTAATATTATATAATATTAGTATTTAATAGCACTAAGACATCCGTGCTGTACTCCTTATTTGCCTCTTCAGTTGTTACTGTTTAGTTATTCTAAAAAGGAGCTTTCTATAATTTCTGTTTACCAATAATACAGTTTTTTTTATATTAGGCCCAGTATTGAGTTAGTACCAAAATTGGACATCTGCTTTTCGGTATCGACCCAGTATCAGGCTATTTTTCCGTACTGACGAAAGGTATACGATTCCTACTTGGGGAATTAATTACCTCCGAAATTTGTATTCCGCGCACCGACATTTAATATCGCTAAAATATTAGGATAAATTTATTTTGAAGGCAGTTAATCTTTTTTTTAAATCCTTTATTTTAGATTTTTTAATTATTTACAAAATGCTTGTTTTTCAGATCAGTTAAAAATGAAGTCTTGTATTTTTAGATTTTTTCTGATCGGAGAAAGGAGGTAATGGAATTATCCATTTTTCAGGTCACCTGTACGAATAATGATATTAATCTGAAAGAATCATGTAAATAACATAATTTAAGAACCATGTAGATAGAAGTATATTAAATAAGTTATGAAAAATTTCATTTTAATATATCTGACAGTTCTCGAATTATGAGAGAATATATGAACAAACCTACATGCACAGAGAATCTTTCTTTTTCAAGTTGGTTAAAAATATGACCATGCTATGAACCACTCATAAAAGGACTTTACTAAATTAACTACTAAAAGGACTTAAATAAGACAAACTGAGAATCTTTCTTTTTCAAGTTGGTTAAAAATATGACCATACTATATGAACCACTCATAAAAGGACTTTACTTAATTAACTACTAAAATTGCTGTAAAATTTACTGTCCATTCAAATATACTCATATTTTTATATTATATTTTACACGATATGTTATTTGACCAAATTTTGATCGTATGTTTTCTACTTCCATTTTATCATGATATATGATAAATATGAGAACTATACGAACCACTCATAAAGAACGCGGCTTTTATAAATCGTAGCTGCTAAAGCTGCTGCCAAATTTACGTACCTGTCTATCAGAGTAAGTAAGAAGAAAGAGAAAGAGAGAAAGATCGATAGGGACGGACGTCAACTCACATCAATCACATGCGTTTTTCTCGCACAAATCCTCCCTGAATCGTTATCGACTTATTTACATCCGACAACCCACACGCACACCGTGCACGATAACACGGGGACTTTTTTCCTCACCTTCGACGGAAGATAGACGTCAATAGGGCGACGCGCAAGCAACGACCACCGGCCGCGGTGCAAAGAACCCCCAGATCGCCTATGCTAATTTATGGACGAGGCTTCGAGGCCACGAAATGAAAATGATAAGCGTTATTTAAATCGTATACATAGCGGCGCACTGGCGCGGCGTCGCCGCGAACGCGCGACCAGCGTCGGCGATGTTTGCAAAATATACAAGTATTATATGGCGAGACGCGGTAGCTCGCGCGCGATCCGCGCACTTTTGTTCGCGCTGCTTGCATTATTCATGAGTGTACTTATAAGCCACTATTGCATCGCGTTGCATCGCGTTGTATCGCGTCTCTCTCTCTCTCTCTCTCTCCCTCCCTCCCTCTCGCCATCTTTCCCTCTCTCTTTCTCCCTCCTTCCCTCCTTTCCTTCCTTCCTGCCTCCCTTCCTCCCTCGCGCCCTCTCTCTCTCGTTGCCGAGCTGTACTTCTATACCTATCTACAAAGCTTGCTACGCCACCGGAAGAGCCGTTCTCCGTGCGACGAAAAATCGACTGGGGCTCTCGAACGGGCGATGTGTCCCGTAACGAAAACTTTATCGGAATCGCGAGCCGCAAGCTTAAGCCCAGATCCGGCTTTCGCGGGACGATGCGGCGCCGACGGGACGCAGCTCCAGCTCGCTTTCGAGATCGCGGAACCGCCTGGGGAATAGGGATATTTACGATATTCCGATAGCACCGATGTATTAACATTGTTTCTTTTTTTACTTTTTGTTTTTTTTTTTTTTAATTGCAGCTTTGCTTACAACTCTGCGTTTCGCGGTGGCCAGTATACGTGTTTTTCGATGTTGATTATTTTGGCATCAGCGTTGCCCTCAGCTCGCATCGACCAATGTTAGCTGAATGTGAACAAATATTGAAAACGGTATTGAAAGAAAGTCTCCTTACATAAAGGAAACTTGACTATCAGGAAATACTATTTGGTTTTTTGAAGACAAGTAAAACGTTATTGAAGAAAACAGAAATTGTTATACATTTCTATATCGTGTTCTTCTTTATAGAGATTTCTATATATTAAATGTAATGTGTAATATTTCTCCCTCTCAATTCTTCTGAGGGTAGATTTCGCAAAGATGTTAAGAAATAAATCGAGTCAAACGAAATACCTCATTTATATTTTGTAAAGAAAAGTAATGTTTATGTCTTTGTGTATGTGTTCATCATGTTTATTATTCCTAAATAAATAATAATATAATCGAGTAAAATTTTATTAATAATAGAAAAATAATATAAACATTTAAATAAAAAGTTGAAAGGTAAGTAATATTTTAGAGAAGTCTGAGAATTACATTTTTTAACGTTATCAATGTTGTGCAAATAAATATAAATATATAATTAGTTATAAACTTTTAAATTATGTTATAATCTCTCATGATAATATTATGAAATTATAATGTGTATTATAAATGTAATACAAGTAACAAAAGCATTCCTTAATACTTGACATTGTTATTTTTACTTTTTGGATACGTATATCGTATGATATTTGAAAAATAAGCTATATATATACATATATACATATATACATATATACATTATAGTTACATCTTAGTTTTATATGTAACGTAGGTCAACTAAAACTTTGTGAGATAGATTGACTGTTACGCATAAAATTTCAAAATCATACTTGATGAAAGTTATAAAATACAGAAAATCTGAAACAGAATGTACACATGAACTTGTACTAAACTTATTTTTGTAAGATAAATTAAAGGTCAGGCTAATAATTCAATTGCTGTGCACGATTGATTGCAACACTTAACAAACTAGAAATCGTAATATTCTTTATTATTCAATTATTTTGAAATACATTATAAAGTCCCTTTATAAATGTATTAAATTTAATATGTATAATAATGATCCAATTTCTTCATAACAAATATCAATTATTTTTGTAATGCTTATTTAATAATTCATTGCAACCGCATCTTTCTCCTTGATTTTTAAATAAGATGATGAAAAATGGATTGCTTTTAAGAACTTACTAGATAATATTTATATTATGTTTATGAGTAGTAATTACAATATATATATTATGTTTGCTTTCGCCTAAATTAAACTTTATATAATTAGTAAAAATATTTAAAAGAGAAAGAATATGACACCTGTCACGTTTTGATGGAAATGAAATGGAATTTTAACGGGTGGAAGGTAAAAAAGCAGATCAATTTAATTAGATAATTAGGTTTTTAGTGCACGTATACCAGCGAAAATTTGTTTACTGTTGACTATAATGACCCTTTCAAATTTCGCAGTCGCTTGATTAAGGGGCTTGATTAAGGGGCGGTCGAGTTTTTTTTTTTTTTCTATAAACTTATGAAAGGAAGAAGCGCGCAAACTAAACGAGAAAAATCTCGTTAACAACGAAATTCACGAAGGAACTTCCTTCCATGCCAGCGGTAATTTTCAGGTATTTTCCAGCTAAAATTTTGCAGACCTTGTTTACTCACTAAATTAATTAGAAGGTCCATAGGCCACGTTACTTGTAATCAACATTCTTAATAAACTCGATATTTAATATATACGTGCAGTTTTCGCTTTGAAAGCAATGTGCAAACATGTTGTAAGAGAAAACAAAGGAGGGAGAGGGAAAGGGAGAGAGTTTTCTCGCTGGTAAACACGAAAGTGCGAATTTACGACGTAAGAAACATATCGTCTACACAGAACATATCGTCTACACGAAGCAGATGTCTCGTTAAAACTCACAGAAGATCATTCTTCGCTGTGTGCGTTTCACCGAGATGTGAAAACGTGTATTTAACCTCACATAATTCGCCGAAAGTACATATCAGACGCCAAGAGGATGACATTTTGGGCGCACCTAAGAAGCTTTTTTCTATTTTGTGCAAAGAGGATTTCTCTTCTCTAAGTCTATCGTTGCTTTCAAGTGAAGTATTACTCAACTGTTAATGTAAAGCAGCCAACGACAGTGTTCCATTAACCCATTAACGCCCAAATGTGCTGAAATTTTACATTGATTTGACCCGTTTATTTTACTACGGAAATGAAGTCTGTTGTGTATAAAGAGTACTATTCCTACCAATTTCGATATCGCTCTATCGAATAGCGTTGAGAAAATTTAAAACAAATCGCAACTTATGCAACATTTTTGCAAAATAAAATGAAATGTTTTTAGGGCTAATTTTTTTTCTTCCGCTATTTTCTCCATAAACGTGTTAGTATCGCTCGGGAAAGTGTCTAAAACGTGTTCCCGACACTTTAAAATTACATTAATTTTGTAGTAATAATATTGACTATAAAACAATTTCGATAACCAAATATAAACGAAAATTCGAATTAAACGCTTCAAAACGACCTCCATTTTGGTATCGCCATGTTTGTTGAAAAAAACATGGCATATTTTTTAAGTTAAAGTGTCGGGAACACGTTTTAGACTTTGCCGAGCGATACTAACACGTTTTTATGGAGAAAATAACAAAAGAAGAAAAAATTCGCGCTAAAAACGCGTTTTTTTATTTTATTTTGCACAAATTTTGTATAAATTTTTAAATTTTCTCAACGCTATTCGACAAAGCGATATCGAAATTGGTAGGAATGATATCCTTTATAAACAACAGACCTCATTTCCGTAGTCAAATAAATGGCTCAAATCAACGTAAAATTTTAGCACATTTGGGCGTTAATGGTTTAACTGCTTGATCTGGGATGATCATCATCATAAGTAAACTTTTTTACACACATATGAGCATAATAAAAAATAACTTTAAATTTAATTAATCTCCTTTTTACGATCGTTTCCCAAAATTTGTGGAAATTCCACTAAAAATATATATCTCGTATGCCACTTGCGTTGCCTTTGCTTTTCCCACATCAGTAATGCCTTTCACTCGACGTCTGCAATATTTACGAGGCACGTCGAAATGTCACGAAATGAGATTTTTCGGATACTCGTTATTCGCTTTGATCTTCGCGTCTCTTTCGCTCAGTTTCTGCTATGTGCTTTCATCGTACGTGCGACAGTTGGCTGCGCTGGCTGATGAATTTAACGCAATTTCTTCAGCTTAATTAGAGCTAAACTTTCTCCGAAACTCCGTGATTTCTATTTATATATCAAATAATTTCAGAGAGAGTAATATAATCGAACAATTTATCTCAATGTCGCTAATCACACGAACGGCACTGTTATGCCGCGACGCGATTCGAATTGAAATTGATTCATGATTTAAACGCAACCGATGTGCCTTCAACATCTGCCGGCCATATACAACTTTCCATTCCTGGAGTCACAAAAGACTCTCGATTAACGCGGCACTCATCGATGACCAGGATGTTCGTTTGTGCACTTATCGGTCATCGATCCGCAGGGGAAAGCGCTTTCTTCGCATGTAGGTGTGAGGCGCGCGCAAGCATTCGTTTATACGTATCGACTCACACCGCCGTACGAAATTTCGTCTCGATTCGGCGAGAATCGCAACGCTCGTTTTGCAGAGAGGTATATACAATATGTGCCCCGCGAGAGAGCCCGCGTTGGAAATCAGCAGTTTTCATCGTGAATGCCGGCGGCGGGGACTGCAAAAAGCAGTAGAAAGTTACAGTTGATATGCGTCGCGGGCACGTAACACCCGACAAACATGAGGACCAACTTCTTGCTGGTCTGGTATACGATATCGTCCACCGTTCGCCGCGCGTCAGAGAGAGAGAGAGAGAGAGAAAGAGAAAGAGAGAGAAGGTGAGAGGGCAGGGGGAGAGAAGAGAGAGAGAAATGCGCGTAACCTTTGTACTGCGCGTCCGTGTGTATATACGCCCGTGTTTACGCGTGACACGTCGTGAGAGAGCGCGGGTCGCAACACTCGACAGTCACCCCAATGCGAGCGGGGTGAAACGGCCTGCCAAGGTTTGAATTGGTCGCACGACGGACAATGTTGCGCTTTTGGTGCTGAAACTCGAGCCGGAGAGCTCGTCGTTAGAAGGCAGGAATAGGTGTGATACCATCTGTAATAAAAACCACGGTGCTTCGACTATAATGTCACGTGTATCAGTCCTGCACCGGAGCTTTGTCATGTTTGTCAGATGTAGGTTGGATGAGGCGAAACTGTACAGTTTCGAGAGCAGTTTTATAATAGAGATCATCGCCAGTTTCGACAGATATCTTATTTAGATGAAAAGAACGTGTTTTTATTAAATAAGAATTTTTGTTTTAAAGAGATTTAAGTGCCAGCAACTTTATTTAATACCTACCTTGACAGGAAAAAGTGACAAACTTGTTGCGTCAATCTTTTCAAATAATTATTTTAATAAAATTTTTAGATTGATCCTAACAAAATATATTGAAACTATACAAAAGATTTTAGACCTCTACATCTTTACAAGATCTCTACATTGAATTTTCAGATATTTCTTACATTTTGAGCATTTTAATTTGACATTGTTTTCGTCTCCGCTTATATTCATTCTATAAAAGTGTTAATAAAAATCTACACAAAATAGTAAATATATTTTTAAGTTTGCAGAATAAGATTATATACATATAATTATATATATAATTATATATAATAAGATTATATACATATAATTATATGTATAATTATATATAATAAGATTATATACATATATAAAGTAAATTATATATATACATATATTATTATATGTATAATTATATATATATATATATATATATATATATATATATATATATATATATATAT
>NW_022639464.1:2278448-2297412 GCF_010583005.1 Odontomachus brunneus
TATATATATATATATATATATATATATATATATATATATATATATATATATTAAAATTATATACATATATAAAAAAATGATAACAAATATTCACTAAAGTATTTAATTTTATTGCAAAATAAAATTACTAATAATTTTGAGTTTTTGGGCTATATATTAAGGGGTAACGCCATGGTTAAGGCCAAAAAATGATACCTAATTTTGAGCATTTTTTACAAGTAGCAAAATTAATTTGATTGAAAAATCAAATGCAGGCCTGTATTATATAACTATCGAACTATACAAACATATTTTTATTTTATTTTATTTTTCTCAAAATGGCGGCGTACTGGTATTTCTTCGGAGACGTGTTTTTTTTCATAAAAAACGGACTTCTTGCTCCGGTCTAGTTTGATCTGGAACAATTAGGTAAAGAGTTTTATTATCTACATACATTAAACCTTCCGAGTACGTAGGATTATAGAGAAATACTAATTTTTCGCAATTTATTGGGCACGTTATTGGGAAGAAAGTTCATTTTTTTCACTGAAATTTTGTTAAAGAAATGGTTACTGCAAAAAAAGTTTCAAACGTTTCGAAAAAATCCTACGTACTCGAAAGAGAAATATATCTGAGAAAATTGTGTTAAAATTTTAAACCAATCAGATGGAAATTGGCTGAGATATCTGTCCCACCGATTTTGAAAAGTGTTTCGAGAAAAACGTGGTTAAAGTTTTTCATCCAAGTTTTTTGTGTATACAGTTTAATTTTTTAGATTTACCTTTAATCAGCGATGCCTGCTCCATACAATTGGTCTTTCTCTGACACGTCAACCTCATGTTCTACTTTTCTTGTTGATAAAATTGACTTTCTGGCTTCTTTGGCTTAGTCAGTGATGCTGCGCTCAACTAGCTTGATGCGGCGCGCGTCTGCCTCCACGTAGAAGTTGTAGCAAGTGGGACCAATTTTAAAGTACAAAACTTGCATGATTTGCATTATGCTAGTGTAGCCATCGTTATAATAGCATGTAGCTACATCTATAGCTACATCTGTAGCTATATCCATAATTTTTCCCACTTGAAAAAACTTTTGGAGCCATAAACTACACATTAGCGTTGAAGCTCTCGTTGGAGTTTTGCGTGTAGCCTTCTTTATTCTTCAAATATTGAGAACAGTAGAAGAATAGATCCCTATATCTGCCGAGTGTACAGGAGGTGTGGTCCCTCCGAACGGCCGCAGCTACTTCGTGACGCGAAGGGAGATACTCCGCTTTAGTCGGAGCTACGACTATGTTAGGGGTCCCGTATTGGTTTTAAACTACTTGTATCATATTTTTAACATTTAAAACTAGTGATATAAGCAAAAAAAATTTTCGATTTTTTCAAAGTTCAACCGTGGCGTTACCCCTTAATCTATTATATAACACGGATTTTATTAAAATTATTACAAAAATTAGCTATGCATGAATTTTTTCTTTTGTTCTACAGTTAGAATTTGGCGATACAGAAACTTTAATCATATATAAAAAATATAATAAAAAATGAACAAGCTGTTTATATAAAAATAAGCTGTTTTTTTTATACATTATATTTAATGTAAAGGATCGAAATACCAAAAATTATATTTATTTTACATCTTTATTTTAAATTTTGACTCCTCTTAATCTGCCAATTTTAAAATGACTCAGCTTGTGTGTTTAACACTATAAACTTATAAAATAAATGGTGCACTGTTACAGGACGACTGGTGACTAGATTGAAGAACGGAAATATACCCTAAGTCAAATGTTTTCTTCGTCACACAGGAGAAGGCGATATAGCAGAAACAAAAGAGAGAGTAAAACATAGTGAAAAAATGGGAGATACATTGATCATGTGATCAGTTATCCTTCTTCGTTCTTCTTACCATCTAGATAATTAGACAAGGAAAGTATCTTAATTTCTCTTCTTCTTTGCTTTTTGTTACTAATGCTAACTTTATCTCTTCTAAACCTTGTGTTCACGAGAAATCAGTCTGAGATCTAGATCCGAGAAAAAAGAAACCAATCCGTTTGCAGCTTTTACGAAAAGGCGACAGTTTTATTGGTTACATGTTTCTCGGATCGAGATCTCGGGCTGATTTCTAGCATCGTGGACACATGACTTTATAATAATGCACAACCTATTGTATATGATTTAATAATTTAAACTTCATCTTTCCAACAATTATAACTGTTTTTTTTTTCTTAGTACGTAAACCAAAAATTCTTATTCTATCAGTAGATATTCTATCAGCAGGTAATTAAAAATTAAAAACTGATCGAAAATGATTCCAGCGTGCCAGATTAAAGTTAAATATTCAATGTATGATTCCTTTAAATTGTATACTAAATAATGTCCTTTAATAGTAATATCCTTTAAAGAAGCTAAAGATAAACTTATTATAATATAATAACTTTAATTACATTATTCCTGGTACTATCAACTAACAGATAAATTTTCCTTCCCGGGTGCGTCAAACTCTTTTCCGAAGAGTTCGCGTTCCCCCGAGTTTGTTTTACTCGGGCTGCTTGAAGTTTGCTGAAGGCATTCTTCGTAAATTCTTGTGTTTTTCAGCGCCTTGACACTCGGAGTAGGGGTAGGACGCCCCGAGCTGCGTCAACGAAGTAACTTCGAAGGGTTAACGATCCTGCTCCACCGGTAGGAACTAATCCTCGCATCTGTCCGCGCTTCTATTTTCAAGCCGTCGGCAGTTAAAATTCGCCGAAGCTATCTCGCGTGCAACGGACGTGCATCGCAAAAGTGTCAACATCGTTCTCGCGCAACTGATGCGCTTATGCGCAACCATCCGTCGTGTAGGCCGCTCGGGGAATAAGGCAATTATTCCGTTTGTATCGAGTTTCGGTCGCGGCAACGTTCTACTTTCAATCGACAGATATACATCGTACGGCAGCCTCGATATTGCCCATGTCCAGCGGCTGAACAAGCTGCCGCTTCAAATACAGGATAAAGCACTCAAGAGGGAGCACGATTAAGCATCCATGTCACTTGTGAAGATACGAAATTATCGCTCACGGTGAAGAGCTGCATAGTTAGAAACAGAAATGACTCGATAATAAGTAAAATTACGCGCTCTCGAAATTTCAAAGTGTTCTTCTTTCAATAACTTACGTGAATTTCTCCATCATGTAAATTTTGATTTTAGTATTATCATATTTAAAAGTTTTAAAAGCTTCTCTGAGATGCACAGATGGCGAAGAGCCTCGAAAGAAGATGGCTATACTCTGACCCAGTTACGTTAGCAAACAATTTATGAATTTTAAGACGTAGTACACACCTATATGTAGTAGAGTCTATGTAAGCTTGTTTCATTTATCACGTTATGTATTGCCCAATTTTCTCTCATTTCTATATATAATAGGGCAAGCGCGGACAAAATAGCGGGAACACCTTAATTATTTGTGTTCCCACAATATCGTATGACAATCGTCTCATTTCAGATGATTTTCGATACTCATAACCGAACTTCAATAGTGTAGTACGCATTGTTACCGATTTATAATAATATTGAAATCTCTGCTCTATTCTGACATGAATTATAAAGATCTAGAGGTAGGTTTTAACCTAATAATTTATTATTTATAACAATCGTACGTATATCGTATGCTTCGTTTATTATGCAAGGTAATATTTAACGATTAACTATGTCAGTGAGTAGTCTAGGTTTGTGAATAGTCTAGGTTTGTGAGTGAATACATATGGAATGAGTTTATAATCTGAAAATTTGTTATTCACCAATTAAGGGGATGCTGAAGATGAAAACTTTACCGACAAAACACTGACATTTTTCTGCAAAGTTTACGTCATATTGGTTACACAGAATTACAAATACTTTTACGCAATGAAAGTACGTGCAAAAATAAATAGGAGCATTGCTCGATATGTGACGAAAACAAAAAAAAATTTTTAATGTAAAATCTCAAGCTCTCAGTTAGCCTAATATTTGTCTAATCCAAAAATTTCGCAGCTTGTATATACTGAAAGTGTGGATGCTCCAAACAAAAAAATTTTGAAGAACATTGCTCTACCTTTGTATTTGCATTTGAAAGCTTAAAAATATCGAAAAAGTTTGCAGAAAGATTTCTACACATGGTTAGGTTTTTCGTTGAATATGATAAAACAAAGTAACATTCATATAAGTTCTGTATATACAAGAAATACGAAAAGGATAGCGTGATTATGTTAGTAACGATCGTCTCTTCATTATCGACATTGTTCGAGTTCGTCATCGACTCCAGCATTCCCTTAAGCAGTATTGCCTGCTAGATGGAACATGACGAAAGAGAACAAGATGGAGCACTGTATAATTTGTTTCCTCTTGTCCTAACAATACTTTAGATAAAATGAATCCAAATTACAATACAGAAGTCTATAATCGTGATTTTTACAAAGTTAATACTAGCAGGAATCGTTTAAAAAGCTTTTAATTATTATTATTTATAGTCGTCCTCTATATATACATATATGTTTCCTATAGTTTACATCTTTATTCCAGAGGCACCAACTAATTTTGTACAAATGTTATGTTAAATAATAATTTATTTTAACTAAATCATATTACACTATGTTGTATTAAACTATATTGTACTTAGGTTGTATTAAAGTTTATACTTTTTACTTTAGGAAATAATTGTTCACTTTTTGAAGCGTTAAATTTATCCGCGCGTTTCACTTTGTTGTTTTTTCAATTAGATATATATTTATAGATATGCATATTCGTTTCATATTTTAAACGAGTATACGACTTTTATTTGATACTCCATATTGCCCGCACATTTCGGACAAGCTGGAAATTGACACAATTTTTTTTCGTAATTATTACCAAGAGTTCCATTTCGCCTGCATTTTACCTATTAGGTTAAATAAATACTAATGTATAGAAATGACGTGATGTCCGTGATGATATCGATAACGATATTATATTATAATATTATCATCGTTTTCTACCATTATCGCAATTAATTCCGCCAATCGTTATATGAGATGTAACGACGCACGGAAAGAAAAAGTTTCATAGTTTGCTGAAGCTGTATTTGCCGCTGGAACTAAACATTTTGCTACTGTTACTACTATATCGATTTCATAGCAAAATAGCACACATAGCATTTTTATCTATTACAATCATGTTGAATACAAACTAAAAGTTTGCTATTCTAGCTAACAGATATAGCTCACGGAACAAAAAATCTGTGTTCAGAATTTCGTATCAATGACATATATATTTACACGGAGAAAAATAATTTACTGGCTCAGCAAATTTTCTGTTGGTCTAGCAAAATCTTTTCGTTATTATATGGACAGCAAAAAGATTTGCTAAGAGTAATAATCACTATTTGCTGGATAATTTTCTGAATCTACAAATTATTTTGCTATAAGAACTATGATGGATTTATATAAGCAGTTGCAGTTTTGCTCCGATAGCAAATAAATTTGCTAAGAATATATTATTTTGCATCAATAGCAAATTAACGTGATTTGTAGGACAAACACACTCAACCATTTTTTTTTCTATCCTGGCAATGAAACTATTTCTGCTCTGAATAATTTGTAAAATTAGTTACGTCAACTAAATTTTTTTATGTCACTACGAATATGCAGTAGCAACGACGATTTTGCTAAAAAAGCAAAATTATTTTTCTCCGTGTAGACCACTCCGTGTAGAAGCATTCATATACTTTTACTATAGTAGCGAGTGAAATCACTGAGTCATTAATATACATTATGACTGCATTCTAAAATTCATCGCCAGTGATGAAAAACTATATTTCATCACGTAAAATAATGACTTAGTAATAGCAGTTAATGCTGAAATTCTAAGCAAATATACAAGTAAATCGTAAAATCATAAAGTCGTAGTTTATATATCAATCCTCTACTCATAAGTTCTTACGAGTCTTACGAGAACTAGTTACGAGCTTTATGATTTTGTAAGAAATTTACGATTTTGTAAGAATTTTGCTAGAATTGCAGTATAAATCTTATTAATTATTTTGCGGTCACTGCTAAAAATGAGCTAGAATAGTAAAAGGTAAAGTACATTTGTTGCGAAATACGACTTTATTTGCTGAAATGATTAGCATAAATAGTTAAGGTTAGTTAGCTGTGCTTTCTATTTGGTTATACCACATATGGACAATACGAAGCACACTTATATACGGAAAATAAGGTTTGGTTGAATTAACCTGATTTCTGGTCGAATATGAGCGATCCAGAAATTCCGATTGAAGTAACCCGAATTTTGTTTAAGTTAACAAGATTTCTGGTTGAATTAGCAGAATTCGGGTTACTTTAATCGGAATTTCTGGATCGTTCATATTCGACCAGGTATTTGGTTAATTCAACCAAATCTTTTTTTCCGTATGTCAAACAACGAAGTAGTCTAGTGCCTAAAGCGATTGACTCACAAACCAGAGGTTTTCGAGTCTATCAGTAGGTTTGTTCGAGTTGCTTGTACTTTTCACACTTTTACACCTAATGCCCGTTGCACACTAGTGCACTCCAAACAACACAAATTTTCAAAAATACATTCTGAAGACGTTTTCAGGACGGAGGGACGTCATCAGAATATTCTTAGGACGTCCTTTGAAAGAGTGAATTGTTTGAAAATAGCTAATATCCAATAAGTTTATTCACATTAATTGAATTTTTTACACTTTCACACTTAGTGCACATTAATTCTTCGAGGTTCTAAAAATGGCGTCATGTTTTCCGTTCGTGTTACGAGTGTAAGTGCAATTCTGCTTGGGATCAAGTGTAAAAAATGTATCAAAATTGCAATTACACTCGTAACACGAACGGCACTCATGATGTCATTTTTAGAACCTCTAAAGAATTAATGTGCACTAAGTGTGAAAGTGTAAAAAGTTCAATTAATGCGAATAAACTTATTGGATATTAATTATTTTTAGACAGCTCACGTCTTCAAAGGACGTCCTAAAAATATTCTGATGACATCCCTCCGTCCTAAAAGCGTCTTCAGAACGTATTTTGGAAAATTTGTATTGTATGAGGTGCATTAGTGTGCAACGGGCATTAGGTGTAAAAGTGTGAATAGTACAAGCAACTCGAACAAACCTAGTGTTTAAGCGTGTTTTTCAGATATAATGTAGCATTAAATGAAGTGGCTAAATTTCAGGCAAGATCAGAATATACATTAACACGACAGCTTGTATTAAAAAAAGCAATGAATGTTTAGAACTCAGTGAAGTTTGTGTTGCAGCTCAAGTTTTGTGTCCCTTATCTATTACTCCTATAGCAAATTAAAGTTGGCTACGCAGCTATAGTTTTAAGTATCCATATATTACAACTGAAATTTAGCTACCACACACAGATTCTTGCTACTGCAACTAACTTTTTTTTCTGTGCGGATATTTTGATAGTTGTGCGTGTACACTCGTGAACTGAAAGATTTGTGCACTGATTTTTTGTAGATTTCGGAACGCGTCCCAACTTCAGGAGAGAGACAACCACTGCTTGAGACGCCAGCGCCGCTACTTATTACGAGAGCAGAAGGATGGCATATATGATATATGCCATCCTTCTGCTCTTGTAATAAGTGGCGGCGCTGGCGTCTCAAACAGTGGTTGTCTCTTTCCTGAGGTTGGGACACGTCGAGACTGATCGAAGTGCAGGAAGAGAGGCGGTAATTACCGAGATAGTTGCAATTCGCGCGGTCGGTCCGTTAGCGTAAAAAAAAATCGAATGGAAAGAACGAGTCTCAAGACTGCGTTAATTTTGTCGTACAAACTGCGGTCGAGTCGAACAGAAATCGAGTTGAGTCTAATAGTTGAACTGCAAAATTGAATTGTTAGTCAAAGTTCACACGATAAACACGACGTCGGATACAGTTTTGCGAATCGCAAAATTCTAAGCTTGCTTTACAAGAAACTAAGATTACATCAAAAGTTTGTTGAAAAAATTAATACATTTGTTTCACCGAGGTAGCGCTTCTTTCCCGAGAACCTTGATCATTAAAATCAAAAATGCACCGGAAAATTCAAGATACATATGCACCACGTAAAAGAACCATTATGAGACTCTTGCCGACGAGGACTGTATCGAGCGGCGATTCGGCCCGTTTGACGGCGAAACGTTAAAACCCAATAATCGTCGAGATTATTTAATTAGCGTCGAGTACGCGCGTCCGGCACATTGCCGGACATTCTCGAGAACAAAGATAACTATGTATTTACATACGCGTGCGCGCGCGCGCGCATCTCTGGCTAGTCGCCGGCCAGCAGAGGAAGCGAATTATTCCGTTTGAATCGAACCTCGATGAGAACGAGCCACCACGAGCCCCGGACACACGGAGAGATATTTACACTGTTAGGAGGGCTGCGAGTGGATTAGTGCGCGGTCGAATACGTGGGTGCGTTACACGGGACTCAACGCGATTTTCCAATTTACGCCGATCGATCGATCCGCTGTGCCGGCCTGAGGCGAAAACGCATATCGCGCATAAAGTAACCAGTTTTCATTATTGAGGCAAATTCGACGTGGTGCTCCGCTGAACGGCGTATTTGCAATTCGTATTAAGGGAAGCGTTAATTTAATGGAACGGCAAAAATGAGCGCGCCCAGAATTCGAGCGCCTTTAATCGAGAGGAAAATGGACGCCTGGAGTGACTATAATTAGAGCTTATTCCGCGAAATATTTACGTTCTCGCCGGAGCGTACGGTTAAGAGTAACGTTGAAGTTCGCTCAGCACCATCTCAGCTTATCTTCTTAATCATCGAAGAAGATATTACAGGTAATCGTTTAACTTTCGTATGCAACCTGCTAAGATAACCCATTTCCTTCCACGTTCCTATATATTTTTTCACGTTGCTTTTACGTATCGTACTTAAGATTATAATCTTTTTTCCATGTTATCTATATGCAGGATGTTCCATCTCGATTTCATAATCTCTTCTAAAGACGTAGAGCGGATTAAGACGAGCAAAAAAGTCCAATACCGTTTTGTGGAAATCGCAGTAATGATCGAGATATTAATTGTAGAAAACTTGTGAATGATCACACGCAATATGGTAAATGAGCTGTTGTGGCGACTTCTGCTTGTACATTAAGTCAAATTGAGCAAAAAAGTCCTCTACCAGTTTGCAAATAACTACGTAGATTTTTAATTATTAATTAGGAAAAATTGTTGCATGGTTTTGTGCGATAATCTTCATCAATTGATAACTAAAAATTTACGTAATCATTTTATCAATAGTAAAGGACTTTATTGTTTAATTCAACCTAATATACGACGGCAAATGTCGTCAATACAGTTCACCCATATAAATCATTTACACAAATTTTTTTAAATTTACCCAGCAAACATAGTTATATAACAGTAATATTACTGTAATAAAACATGTAACACGTTTGTATCAGGTTATGTAGACATTAGTAGTAATTTTCTACTCATATAAATAACAGTTATATAACGTTAATATAATACATAAATATGTTATATAATTGTTGAATAAGTGATATAATGGTTATATAATTGTTATAAAAATACGGTAAAATTTATATAATTGTTATATAAAGTATGAAATTGTTATATGTATAACTGTTATTTCTTTTGTTATGGAATAATTATGTGTATAAAGATATTCCAGAATCATCTTAGAGCCATTCTAGACGTTTAGTGTCTCAGCATGTCTTCAGGCATTTTATGCTATTAGAGCTATTTAACACTTCATCGTTTTTTTATGTTTTTCATAACAGATTTGAGATGATTACTGTTTATTTTAGAACAATGTAATAAAATTAGTTCTTTTAAGTCTTTCACAGAAATAAATGGACGTGAATATACTTTATCTTTGAAGTAACCCCACAAAAAAATCAAGAAGGGTCAAATCACCTTAAATCTGTTAAACAATGTATGGAGTGTTTACTATATGAAGGCAGAACGTTTGAACATCTTCTTTAATAAATAACTAAAAATGTCAAATATCTCGCGAATTGTTCATTTCTTTTACATTGTACCCTAATACTTTTTTACGCAGGCTGTTCCGAGGAATCGATCCATATAAAAAAAAATATGTTATTCTATTTAAAGTAAGAGTGCATTTGCATTTCTAAGGTAAGGTATATTGTTGCATTTATGAAAAAAGTAAATTCATAGGAAAGTAGACCTTTTTATGCAATTCAACTTTTTTCTCTACAACTCTTTTATATTATTAACCAAACTTGAGATGTAACCCGTTCCAATTGCCTCACCCTGTATATACAAATAGAAGAATTACTATTGTAACAGTAATTTCTATTAATAAAAAAGTGTTTCACTTCACTATAAAAGTGGACTCTATAATACAAGTTGTGCCGTCGTATGATCATTGTTTTTATATATATTAATATATGTATATTAATGCATTATATCTTACATACGAGAAAGACACGAGAAAACGGAAGCCATCTAGTGAATGATCCGATATAAGAATGCTATATAATATAGATGTAATGCAAATAAACATTTATTATATAACCTGTTATATTTTAGTTATGTTGGTGATATATAATTGTAACCTGTAAATAACATAGAATTATAACAGATCTAAAACACAGATTGCAATTATAAAAGAAAATTATGTAACTTTAACATTAATAACGTATAATATCCATTATATTACATGTTACTTCTATGTTATATAATAGTTATATTCTGTGTTTGCTGGGTGTTTATTTCAATCGGCTCTACGTCCTCGTGAGAGATTGTGAAATCGAGTTAGAACACTATGTATATATTATAAAATAGAATGTTTGCTTGCTTATATATATATTCCTTATAAACTCCTATGTATGTTGCATATAAACTCCTTATAACTTCCTCGTAAACTCCTTTTAACTGATCAGTTAAATTTTACATAATTAGTCTCTAGAATTCTGCGGAAAATATAAGTTATTATTATATTTGAATATTTCACACTCTCCCTTTGATTACGTCCCTTTGATAACCTGGGCAACGCCAGGTTGACAGCTAGTGTCTTGACAATGATTTCCAGTTTATATCGATTCCTCTATGCAAGAATGTAATTAAAACGAATCGAATTGAATAATGTACGAGTTTACTTTCACGCTCTTTACCTTTTTCATAATGTATTAGCTAAAATCTATATATTAGCTAAGTTATATGAATTAATAGTTATGTATAAAGAACAATTTGTTCGAATTTAATAAATTTTGCTAAGTTTAGAAAATTTTATTTTTTTTAGAATAGTCTAAATCATAAACAAACCAATGTTGATTCAATAAATTGTTTGACTTTTCAAATAATTTTATTGTTTGACCCAAATAATTTATTGCTTAGTTTAGAGAAGAAAATTGTTTTACTTAATTTTCTCATTTCATTGGAAAAGTTCCATGACTCTATTTAAATAACTTTAAAAAACTTGATATTTTTTCTTTCACATTACTGACATATGTCTGTGTTTTTATCACCTCATCGTGTGCGCTCTCTTTTGTTCGTGATTTTTCATCAATATATTACATCATGCCATGATGTGGTTACCTATTCTTTTTAGCTGAGGTATTGTACATCGAAGATGTTGGATTGCTCTTTTACTTCGAAAATGAAGTGAGAGATACAAGATCTCGTATCTTTTTCATTTCTTCGAGATGAAAGAGCAATCCGACGTCTTTGATTTACAATGCCGAACGCAGCTTTTGTTGATCACAGTTTAAATTGCTTCATTTTGCAAACGTTGGCTATTATCCCAGTAATTTAGACCCCGTTTAGGATCATTTTGCACCATGTTTCAGCCCGATCCTATAGGTTTTATAAAAATTTTCCAAATTGCCTTTAAGATGTAACTAAGTAATATATTATTTGATCGAAATTCAAATCTTTAAGTAATAATGTTCTCTCCATCAAACGACATTATTTAATTGTTCGAAACAAATAAAACTTGATAAAAAATTATATTGTTAGAGTTCAACAAATCTAAATTAAGCAAGAAACCGTTCTTTCTGTGTACAGGATATTTTTGTCATATAAAAATTAATGGTGTCAACTAATTATGAGGATATACTTATAGCTATGATGTAATGATTCTAGTAGTGCGTTCAGGAAGCGCACTGTCAACGCTAATGCATGATTCTATTTACATCGTTTTTTAGATATACAACAAAGATAAAATAATACGTTCGCGTTAAATAGTGCTGATAGCGCCAAACCTCAAGTGTAATATTACGCATAATGGCGGCCGAATAGTGAAATAGCCAATCAAATTTTTGCCCAGGAAGAGCTGTGCGATATTTAAATGTAATATTGATTAGTGAAAGTTTATAACAAAAATACAAACAGCATTAAAAGAAATTTATAAAATGCAATACAAAACTTTGTAAATTGATAAAAATATGTAATACAAAATACATTATGATCATACATCAATTTCCGATTCTACACCAAACATTTAGACAGCTAACATAACTAAACCTGTCGTAAATTATGAAAGAATCCATGATGTCTTTCTTAATTTGAGACAAATTTGATTGGTCAAAAAGAGCAACTACCATATTGGATAATTAAATATCCTCGAAAATGTATATTTTATATTCATATATCATACTTATAGCATTATGCTTATAATACATTTTTATAATGTCCAAAAAGCTTTTTCATGCTTTATTTGTAATGGTTAACTGATAATTGTTGAAAACAATATAATAATAGTCAACGGTGCCAGTATCATGTGAGATTCCTTGCGACAGCCTCAATAAATAAATGCGACAGCCTCATTGCTACGATAATGCTTCTCGAAATATTCAGCAAGGAATCTCACATGATACTGGCACCGTTGACTATTACTATATTGTTTTCAACAATTATCAGTTAACCATTACAAATAAAACATGAAGAAGCTTTCTGAATATTATAAAAATGCATTATAAGCATAATGCTATAAGCATGATATATGAATATAAAATATACATTTTCGAGGATATTTAATTATCCAATATGGTACTTGCTCTTTTTGACCAATCAAATTTGTCTCAAATTAAGAAAGACATCATGGATTCTTTCATAATTTACGATAGGTTTGGTTATGTTAGCTGTCTAAATGTTAGCTGTCTACTGGCACCAGATCATGACAAGGAATCGTATTAGAAGAATCGCATTATAGAATCCTCCCGAGCCAATTATGCGATATTGGATCACATGCAGGTTAAAACAGTGAATGTGATATCCATTGTATGCTTATATATTAGATCAAACAAAACAAAAATATCCTGTACACAGAAAGAACGGTTTCTTGCTTAATTTAGATTTGTTAAACTCTAACAATATAATTTTTTATCAAGTTTTATTTGGACACTTGGGCGATCTTCCCTGGTGTCCCTCACAACCGGAGGACTCATCATCCACATTCTTCCGTTTTCATTTGTCAAGTGTTACTTAGTATGTAAACGTACCCAAACAGTCTCTCTGTCTCGCTGTCTCGCTGAGAGGTGGCTGTTCTTACGTCTCCTGGCAGTGCAGCCAGCATTCAGTAAAGTCTCTCCGCAGCAAAGCACGCATAACAGTAGGCCGGTGTGGAGTGAATTTTTGGTCGCCATTTTGGAACCAACGATGCGTTTGGCACGCAAACGTTGGCTATTATCCCAGTAATTTAGACCCCGTTTAGGATCATTTTGCACCATGTTTCAGCCCGATCCTATAGGTTTTATAAAAATTTTCCAAATTGCCTTTCAGATGTAACTAAGTAATATATTATTTGATCGAAATTCAAATCTTTAAGTAATAATGTTCTCTCCATCAAACGACATTATTTAATTGTTCGAAACAAATAAAACTTGATAAAAAATTATATTGTTAGAATTCAACAAATCTAAATTAAGCAAGAAACCGTTCTTTCTGTGTACAGGATATTTTTGTTTTGTTTGATCTAATATATAAGCATACAATGGATATCACATTCACTGTTTTAACCTGCATGTGATCCAATATCGCATCATACGAGATAATTTAACAACCTTTTTATTTAATATTTCAAAATTTTACTTGGTTGTTTGCAAAACGTTTTCTCCTCATAAAATAGTTTGTTAGTTATTATTCTTATGTCGATTGTTACGAGTGTCATGTAATCGATAACGACAACGTGGCTTTTCTTAAAATAGAATATCACTTTTAGAGCATTATAACGAAATCGTGAAAAAGGTTTTCAAGGTACCAGCCTCGCTCTCAAGCAGCCTTCAATCTTCTCTTCGTTTCCGGCGCCAAATAGCAAAGCGATTATTTACGCGTATTCACATGTATGAACATGGACAAGCCATGTTTCGAGCCAGCGGCAATCGTCGGTTCTATCCATCGTTCACGTTTGTGCGACGCACGTTTGTGTCACACGAACTGTCATTTCCACACGGTGCGCCGTACCAGTTAGCGATTGATTTACCCGGCCCTCGATTTTAAGGTCTGCGTAAACAAGCGACGATGTTTACTATGAGACTCGTAGAACGTCGCTTCCGGTCGCGCTTTACATCGTTTCCGACATCACTACATTAGTGGCCGTACAAAGTGATTTGTACGAACAATAGATTTGTGTCCGAAAAACTGCAATAGTGTTAAAATAACCAATGCTGTGTGTTTTGGAAAGTTGCAACTGAAAGCAGTCAATGTTATTACGACGATATTCGGTGCACGCGGCGTCCAGTAAATCGAATTGCAACTAACACGGAGATTACCTCTCGCGGGCAAACAAGTAAAAAGCATCGAACACACATCGCGTGCTTTTTGCTTGTTTTTTTACGAGAAAAATAAAATAATAGTTTTATTGATATACAAGAAAAAAAAGGAAGAAACCATATTACAAACTATGTAAAAAAGAAGAGGAAAGAGAGTACCAAAAAGTGAAGCAATAGCGATAAAACTGCTGAAATAACTGATAGAGATAAAACTGCTAACGCTGCTTAATTTGAGTTTAAAGAAGAAAAGTGCTAGTAATAAAAATAAAATTTTGAAGACATTGAGAAAAATGGTATTCTTCGCAGCAGAACGAGAGAAATTGAACGAGGATGCAGTTCATATATAATAGATAGAGGTAGAGTGTAGTGTTTTATCGTAAATGAGAAATGCGTCGTGCGAAATTTAATAGTCTGATGTTGAGGACAAGTCCAAGTAGGAATAAACAAATGTTCCAGCCTTGAGCCAGACTTGGTCCAGCGCTAAGAAGGCACTTATTGTTTATTGTTACTGGCGCTTATATTATATTACTTATTGTTACATAGGTAACAATAAAATCAAGCTTGGGCCAAACTAAACTTGACTTAAAGTGAAGAAACGAAAGATATTGCCGGGACATATCGTTAATTCGGTAGCTCAGAGTCGGCCGAAGCTTGGCCTAAGGTTTAATGGTTCAGGTTTAGCCTATACTTGGCCCAGGATTGACGCAACAGTAAGTCAGGATCCCAACATTAGCGATTTTTATCTAAATGGTGTTGACTACGTGTCAGACAAGTTAATTAAGTGATAATCACAGCTTTAATACAGGAGAGAGCGCAAATAAAAAGAGGTTTGGTTCGAAGGACATAACAAACCAATGCTGTATGTACAGCACAGATGTAACAGATATCATGGGTGAATTTTGAACCAGTTAGAACGTTGATAAGCTAAAGAAATGTGCTCGTACTTGCTGATACTACACACAATACGGAGGCAAGAATTTTGTATACATTGTATGCGATACGAAAGCTGTTGGAGAACTCAAACTGGATATACAGACAATGTTGCATTATTGAAGAGTAAAATAATAACGGAATTGGATAAAAGGTGTTTTTGAAGAATGGATAGAACATATGGTGAAGAGGAAACACATGAAACAAATGCTTATCTTTACAGATATCAATTTGATTGCGAGCGCGTTTTATTGCACGACGTATCGAATTGCGCGTAAAATTCTACCTCGAATTCCATATAGCGACCATTCAAAGCGCCCTTTTACCGTTTATTTTTTTTTGAGGGTGTCATATATTCATACGCCCGTGTCTCGTGAATGAGATCGCCGCGAATCCAAGAAAATAACGATAATGCTGCCGCAACAGTTTGTCGGAGAACTAATGGTTTCGGTGCAAGTTCAGGCAGCGTCTCGCACGGTGTATTTCCGTGTCGTGTTCTGTGCGGAAAATAGAAGCTCCCTGCGGTCCGAATTGAGCTCTATGCGAGTGCACCATGTCCCGAGGCTTGCCGCTATGGTACGTGGTCCAACCACGATGGCCGTTGATAACGTTGGTTGTCCCGGCCCGTAGGGGCGAAAGCTTTACTTCGGATAGCTCCGTCACGTCGTCGGAACTCGATGATTTTTATAACCCGACCGCGCCTTGGTGGATTTACCAATGCGGCAAGCGAATTTTATGGTGCCGACGTGTCAATGCAGACTGCCAGCGAGGAATGCAAGACGATGAGTGGCAGTAGCGGGACGCAGAGGGGAAATGAGTATATGAAGTAGAGCAGAGAGATAAGGGAGTATACAAAGAGATGGCTAAGAGCGGGCGAAGTGAAGCAAGGATAAGAGACGCATCGTCAGGCGCGAGAGAATAAAAGCGTAAGAATTGTCTGTGTATTGAGAAGGAGAAGGGAAAACGAGGCGAAATTTTGTTAGGACGTTGGAGGCGCCGCGACAAAATGGTGTTGAATCAAATAAAGTAGCGATAAGGCGCAGCAAATTTCGATTCCGCAGGGTTCGTTTTTGTGGGTGTCAAAGTTATTTTATTCACTCACGATATTCTTCTTCATAGATTGCAAAATGCACAAAATCTGGATATCTATTTGACGTACTAGTGACATTACTGTAGCGCTATAATTGGCCGTTAAACTTTAGCCTCTCGGGTTTACAGTGAACTCGCTCTTCGCAATAGACAAATACTACTATTGTCAGACTTGCATACACAATGTTACATTTGCGCAATCAACGTACAGTGTCGAATTCTATAGGAAACATATGTGTAAAGCCCGGAATCAGTATTCTAAACGTCGATACTTTCGTGATTTCCAGAATAATCTAATAATGGAGTATTCGAGAATATGTAGTGTAATTCTAAATTGCTCGACTTTTTCGTTCGCCATAAATCTGACATGGTCGCAAGGTGTGCCTTTAACGATTGCCAAAACGAGACTAAGCAAGTTAGCATGACGCAATTGCTTTTATTCGATCGGGCAGACTTCAAAGTCGACTATTTCATGTACAATGGTGAAGGAAATGAGCTCATATGGCGACTAATCTTATAACTTAATTATCACACCTCGTATATGTGGGCCTCATATATGTAAACCCATCGTAAGTTCATTATAATATCAAATTTATTCAAAATACATTTTGAATTTTAGTAAGTTTAGTATTAAAAGTTTAAGTATAATATAATATTAAAAATTTAAGTGTAGTATAGTAAATTTAGTATTAAGTTAGTATTAAAAGTTTAGTTTGAATTAAAAATGTTAAGTTACAACAAAAATTAAGTTTATTCTCTACTCAGAGTTAAAATAACTCTTTCTTCGACAAATTTTTATAATATTCTTTGAAGGAGGATAAAGTCTTCTCTTGAGTATACGATAGAGAGCTTTTCTAAAGTTAATGAATAACTATATTTTGAAGATTATCATTAAGAGAAAATATTTTTTGTCGAAAATAACTTACTTAAAAGAAGTAAAATAAACTGTAATCACTTTTTATAGTAATGGAATTATATTTTTCTGCGTGTATTGACTTCAAGCGATTCTTTGATGACTTAATTGCATTCTTGAACGGATTATCAAGCTTGGATATCCAGTTAGGATATGCGCAGTCTTATTTTTATTTTTTTTTCAAACAAAATTTTAATTGTAGTATAATAATCTAGAAATTGTAACCTAGAAATTATAGTATAATAATCTAGAAATAATAACCTAGAAATATTTCTATATACTATAGGATTTCACACGAATAAAGATACGTCGAAAGAATTATGGGAAAGAAACTTAATTAATTTTAAGGATACGTTGGAGCCGATGATGAATTCTAAAATTGTCAGTAACATCGTTAAGGAACAATCATCACCAACATAATCATGCCATATTTTTCGTATTTCTTGTACGTATAGATCTTACGTAAATGCGTTATATGTTTATTTATATTTGTTTTGCCGTATTTAGCGGAAAAACTAATCATCCATATATAAAAATCTTTTTATAAACTTTCTTGATATTTTCAACCTTCTAAATTTAGATATAAAGGTAAAGCCAGCAAAGTCCTTTGAAATTTTTCTGAGCGAAGCAATTTCGCCTTAAATATATACAAGCTACAAGTCTTTCGTATTAAGCGAATATTTGCCTTAACTAACAGCGTCTAACAGACTAATTTACACTCAAAATGTCAACTTTAATCATGTTCCACTTCATTCTCGTATGTTTTCACATATCTTTTAAGAAACGTTGAAGTATATAAAGAGCTCCAAAAATGTCGATAACGTAGAAACGATCGTCACTAACACGATTATACTATTTTTTCGTATATTTTGTATAATTGGCATCGGAAAGATTTTTTATGACTTTTGGAACGCACCCACCTTGTTCAATGGAAAAGTTCTCTTATTGACCAACAAATTCTTCTATTGAAAAAGTAAAAAAGTCACAAAAAAGCCGGACGACCTTTCTGAAGCCGATTATATATACATAGATCTTCTATAAATGTGTTTGTTTTATAAAGCATACTGTTTTGTTTTACTCTCCTAGCAGAAAACATAACCACGCATACATATTAGGACCTTAACTTAGTTTCCGCCCGCAAATGTTAGATGGCAATGCAAACAGTTCTAGTAGTCATTACTAACGAAACAGGTAGTTTGTGATTAATTTCGACATTTCTCGATAACATTCAGTCAGCATACACAATTATTTTCCTAAACAACAATTTCTTTTGCTTTGTGAAAAATGGAACGCGATAAAGTGTTTTTTCGACATGTGCTTTTGCACTATTTTGATTTGAAAAAAA
>NW_022639464.1:2297463-2320701 GCF_010583005.1 Odontomachus brunneus
GCAGCACGGCTTGAGTGGTACACGCTTCCGAAATGTTGAAGAAGTGCGAGAATGGGTGGACGAATGGATTGCTTCGAAACAAACATCGTTTTATCGAGATGGTATCGCCCAGTTGCCAGAAAGATGGCAAAAAGTTGTAGAAAGTGATGGAAAATACTTTCATTGAAATAATTTAAATAAATTTTTTACAATAAATGCTTTTTCTCAGTATTTTTTGGGCGGAAACTAAGTTAAGGTCCTAATAGAAACCTTTCTACAAACTATTCATATATTTTCAAACTTTTAAATTTAGTTGTAAATATACAAAAATATTTTTTTTTATTTTAATTAGCGGAGAAAACACATATGGTAGGTATATAGAAATTGCAGATACTTTATCAAGTAAATTTTTACGTCATCTGACAGCTCGAGATATAATTAAAAAATTTTTTTTTATCGTCTTCGCCACATATTGAGCAATACGCAAATTCATTATTGCACGTATTTTGTATGTGTAAAATCATTTGTAGTTTTGTGCAACCAATACCATGTAAACTTTTTAGAAAATAGTCAGTAGGTGCTTACGATATCGAGTGCAGAGCGAGTGAGAGGAAGTAATATCCATTCCCATCTGCAATTAATATATTTTATGGCTACTCTTGCTTTGCTCTGTTCTGTCTTTTATCTACAGGAACAATATGACTGCGTCAGACGACACAATTGACGTAGCATACGTCTACGTCAATCCTTGTGCATTGAATTCCGACACCGACTTACGTCTACGATACTGTCGGAAACGATTGCGACAATTTTTGTGCCCAGAGGGTCGATCATGAATCTTTTCACCTAATGTAAACTCGTGAAAAGTGAAAAATCTAACCTTGAAAATATATGTACACTTTTCACAAGTTTACATTGGAAGAAAGGATTTACGATCGCATTCAAGTACTGCAAAACAATTCACTTCTCAAAGTTTCATACTAAGGAAAAATATTAAATAATTGAGAAAATCCAGAGTTTTCATGTAAAAAGATTCATGATTCATGATGCCTTGTCCCTTGATGTGCTTACGCAGTCATATTGTTCCTGTGGATAAAGGAAGAAAAGAATAGAGCAAGAGCAGTCATAGAATATATTAGTTGCAGGTGGAAATATATACTATACTCTCGGATCCAGTTCTCACTCGCTCTGCACTCGATATCGTAAGCAGCCAGTATTTCGTCGTAAGTTTAGTATTAAAAGTTTAAGTATAATATCGTATTAAAAATTTAAGTGTAGTATAGTAAGTTTAGTATTAAGTTAGTATTAAAAGTTTAGTTTAAATTAAAAATGTTAAGTTACAACAAAAATTAAGTATATTCTCTACTCAGAGTTAAAATAACTCTTTTTTCGACAAATTTTTATAATATTCTTTGAAGGAGGATAAAGTATTCTCTTTACTATACGATAGAGAGCTTTTCTAAGGTTAATGAATAACTATATTTTGAAGATTATCATTAAGAGAAAATATTTTTTGTCGAAAATAATTTACTTAAAAGAAGTAAAATAAACTGTGTAATCACTTTTTATAGTAGTGGAATTATATTTTTCTGCGTGTATTGACTTCAAGCGATTCTTTGATGATTTAATTGCATTCTTGAACGGATTATCAAGCTTGGATATCCAGTTAGGATATGCGCAGTCTTATTTTTATTTTTTTTTCAAAAAAAATTATAATTTCGATTCAAACATTCTCTTAATAAACTATTACTTTTCGTGTCTCGCGATATTGTGAACGATTCGGTTGGTCCTCTTGAAGAGTTAATAATGAACCGTGTGCTTGGTGTGCGTATATCTCTGCCTTTCCGTACGACAGGTGCGTACGCCGGTAATTGACTGGCGAAACGACGTGGCGCGTTTACGGCTCTGCGGCACCTTGATTCGTCCGCGATGGCCCATTAAACCTTTACGATCGATGCTATCCGCGATACGTTTCTCACGGACGAGGTCCTCCACGCAGGACGCATGTGGTGACGTGATGACGCTTCAGAATAAATATGAGCGTTTTAGCTTATATACTGAAACTAAATCTCATGCAACAATGCTGTTCGCTTACGCCACGATTGTGATTTTATATTAACCGACATGGAAATTAGATCTGTTAGATTCGTATAGATGTTATACATAGCTGGACGATTATTACTTTAACATTGAAAAGAAGACAAAGAGAATTCTCAACAGAACGCCATATTTTAAAATTTCACCGATAAAATATTGATTTTTTTCTCTGCAAAGCTTACCTTGTATTGGTCACACAGAATTACAAATGCTTTTATACAATGGGTGCATTCAATACTACAACCGCTCACTGAGCGCTCAGTGAGCTCTTACATTCGGTTGGTATATATTTTGAGATCTAAAAGAATATGACAATGGGATGTAAGAGCTCACTGAGCGCTCAGTGAGCGACTGTAATACTGAATGGGTGCAACGAATGTGCGTGCGAGGATTACTCGAAGTATTGGTCAATATGCGACAAAAACAATAAAAGGTTTCAAAATTGACATTTCGAGCTGTCAATTAAAGTAAATTTGCCTGATACAAAAAGTTCTGCAGTTTTTATGTAGCGAAAATGTGTTTGCTCCATTCAGGAAAATCTCAAAGATCATTGCTGTATCTTTAAAACTGAATTTAAAAGCTTAGAAATATGCGAGAAGTGTGTAGAAAAAATTTATATATGCATAGTTAGGTTTTTGCATTAGGTTTTTTTTTTAAATATGATAAAATAGCAGCACGCGTTTATATAAGATGGTTTATATAAGAGTGCGTTTGGGGAACTCGTTATTAGCATTATTTTGCATTACTGTGTCATTTTACTCTTGTTGTATATCTAAGGAGTGATAAAGAACGCGGTAGTGTTGATAGCGTGTTCCCGGAATGCATCCTTAAGGCAACGGCCCCAATTATGAATCATTTAAGATTAGGAAAATTTTCACTCATTTACATAAATTTGTCGATCAAGCATTGAAACAAACTATTAACACCAATACAAGTATATAATATCAAGTTTTAAAAACTTCAATCGATAAAATCAAGTTTTATATCAAGTAATATCATAGTTTAAAACATAATTATTAGACGTTAAATTAGTTTTTTTTTCAATTATACACAACTAACAATAAATAAGAGCATTTATGTGTAAATCCCAATTATTGATTAATGAACATTACGCACCTATATAACGAATTATGTTGTATCTAATTTTATATTAATAATTTTATATTAATAATATTTACATATTATTTTAAAATAATGATATACATAGACAACTTATTAGCAGTTTCATAAATCTAAAGAGTCGGTAAAGCAACTGATATATTCTAGATGTTTTTTGATATTTCTAGATGTTTCTATAGATGCTTTTTAAACATTAAGAGTATAACCTTAGAATATGATTGTAAAACAGCTAAGGAATATAGAACAAATTTGATCCACTTTTTTATTTTAATGTAAAAAATATTAAATTTTTAAAATGTTTTAAATATAAATAATAACTTTTTTAATTTTTTTTAACATATAATAATTCTTTTATTTCTTACTTTTGACTTCTTAATCTTTTAGTTTTTTAATATATAATAACGTTTTCTAAAACATTAATAAACCAAATTTTTTGTCCGAAATTAGGACTCAATTCATATAATTACGACTATTACCATATACAGGGTGTCCCAGAACAACTTTCGAAGCTCTCGTGGAGACATAGTATGGATTGAGATGAATATGAAAAGTTATATATTGTTTTGTGATATTCGCAATTATTACCCGGTATTAATTAAGGAAAAATTAATTTTCTTCCTATTTTCTTAATAATTTTGTAGATTTTTTATTATTAATTAAAGATGAATAGCGCATGGCCGCTCGCAATATTATATTAATGTTATCTAATTAATAACTAAAAATCTACAAAGTTATTAGGAAGAAGGTAGAGGACTTTTTTGCTCAGTTTGATTTGAATGTACAAGCACATGTCATCACTTCAGATGTCGTCACTTCAGCTCATTTACCATATCTCGCGTGATTATTCACAAATCTTATTTAGTTAATATCTCGATAATTATTGCGAGTACCGCAAAATAATGTAGGATTTTTATGTTCACTTTACTATGCCCGCACGAGAGCTTCGAAAATTGTCCTGAGACACTGAGATACTGAGACACTGACATACTGAGACACTGAGTTGTATGTGCAAGAAATACGAAAAGCTAGCGCAATCGTAGTAGTGATGATCGCTTCTACGTTATCGACATTTTAGAAGTTCGTCATCCATTTCAGTATCCTGTTAATGGTTGTGTGCAGAACGACCTATATATTTAATTAACTTTCGAAATTATTGATTGAATCGTTACATATTTAGTTTATGTAAATAGCTGGCAAAATTATTCTTCGATTAATTTAAATTTATTAAATTTGTACACGTCCTCGAATTTTTAGCATTTTAATAACATTTAACGGACGGATGCGCGAGTCTACTTATTTCTTATTTCAAATATTCAGAAAATTCGGTATTATATGCGCGGAATTCCGCGCATGCTAAAGCGGCACGGGATTTTTCAACCCGGGAGAATCGATATTTTCAATAATATTAAGATACCGACAAATGTCGACACGGTATCGCCACCGGGGAATGAAAGGTGCATCCTGTGTGTTGCCGCATCCCGACGTACTCGCACGCTTGATAAATCACGATTGTATCGCGCCGGTCCTCGACAACACGAAGAGAGCTCGCGCGATGTCAACGCTCGGGCAACGCGTAATCATATTCGTCACGAACAGGCGGCTCCGCCGCGTGAATTTACGAGCGCGAGTTTACGATTTCGTCACGGCGTATCGTAACGGCTAACGCGCGACAACGAACAACGAGCAGAGTCTCGATCTACGGCTCTGAACGGCTCGGTTCATCAGCCCAGATCAAGTAGTCGTCGCGGGGATTCCGGCGCTAATTATTGCCTCGCCCCATCGTTGACTTCCATTACGTCGCGATACGAGAGCTCCGATCGATTGGTCGCTTCGGCGGGAGTTCTCAGGCGCTCTCGACTGTCAGAGCGTTGCCGCTCTTTCATTATACGCATTTAATCGTTTCGCCCGCCAACTTGAATATCGTGCGACTGTGGGATTCTAATAGTTTGTTCCACGTCCACTGATATTGCGCACATAATTTCTAGGATTTTCATTAATATTAATAATAATATAATATTAATAATATAATTTTTCCTTATGTTTTTCTAATTAGAATCTCCAGTTCGTTTAACCAAAATATTTATATAGGTTCTAGTTAAAAGTATAACGCTTCAAACATGCGATGTCACCTACATCCACATTCTAAATAGAAAATTTAGTTTTCCCAACATTTTTTTCTGGACTTCATTTTACATTAAAATTAAACAAAATATATGTCGGCCTTCTAAATAATTTTATTATTCAGTAAGAGCTCAATATTTTAAACATAGAAAAGTGTGACGAAATTCGCATTTTAGAAACTCTTTTTTCCGTAGCTAACAGTTATTCTAAGTAAAATTTGTTCAATATTAAAATGTTATTAATAATGTTCTTTATCAAAATATAAAAAAGATAATTTAATCAGCTTCTTCTGAAAAACAAGAGACAAATTTAATTGTAGTCCTAAATTTGATCCACATTAGGATTCAGACCTTTGAATCAGCAGCGGAATATGGATTTTCAGATATTTAATAGACAAGAATCTACATAGAAAATGTATAGTTGAATATTTACTGCACTATTTACGAAAGAGAAATATATATCAGCTGATTTGCATTAAGACGCGGATCAAAATGCGGACCAAAATTTCAAATCTTTTTAAGTTAATAATATTTTACTTTAAAATAAAGTATTAGCGCATCCTAGGCAATACAGTATCCAAAATCATAAAAACGCCTTATATCTCGATTTTGGTTTTTGTCTGAAATTTTAAAACATAGTGATTGTTTGATAAATCGTTTGAGTTATATAAAAAAACTAAGTTAGTGTAACGAAGTAGTATGAGATAAATAAAATGAGTACACTGAAATAAAAGTTCTAGTGTGTGTGTTGTGTTAAATTTCTATAAGAATAAAATACAACATATGTTTAACTTAAAACAGAAATAATTCTTATTGTTTTCAACAATAAATTCGTTACAACATTAAATAAGATAATTGAAATCAATAACTTTATTGATAATTGAATTGATATAGTTTTAAATATAACTTTTTTAAATTATATAATTTAATTATAAATTATAAAAGAATAGAAAACTCTCTCTCTCAAGATTCTTCAATATTCTTTTTCTACTTCTCATTTAACGTTAGAATTGAACAAAATACATGGATTGTCCAAATTATTCAATAAAACATTCAAAGTGTTTAAAAAATATTTAATTTTTTTATTTTTTGTTCTACTGAATATAATATTGGTATGAAAAAGGAATTTATATAAACACTGTAAAAGGTATATCTCGATATACTATAAACAATATCGATACTATATCAATATACACTATAAAAAGTATATCAATATTGTTGATTGAAAAAAACCTCCATACTATTTTTATTTCGATTTCCAGACTCTATACTTCTATTTTTATTCTAAATAGAAAATCTATGTTTACAAAATAACAAAATAAAAACAATGGACAAAAAATGGGATTCCCAATTGGTATCGCAGTGTATAACCAATTTTGAGAAAATTTGGGCAATCGAAATGGAATCCATGTAAGTAATATATCTAAGTAAGTAATATATGTAAGTAGGGTATCTGGAAAAATCTTGAAAAATTTCTATGTGTGTATTGCTAAGGTATTATTAATTATTTCATTCAGTAAACTTTTAAAGAAATATAATAGTGAAGAAATATAAAAGTGAAGTTATACCTCTTTTTCCTGAATTATCAAGTTTATTAATTATATTTTATCATTTCTCCTTAGCTCCCCACTATTTTATTTACGCGAGATTTATGGATACTGCGAACGAGAGCATTATTTGCACAAGAACATTTGTGAATAGAGCCGCGAAAATGTCAACAATATTTTTCCATGTTATTCTTGAAATGCGTTTGTAAAATGCGCGACAATACACAATTAATAATAATAACTGTCAGTTCACGGTATCCGCTGTCGAACCTTCAATCATCACGTCGTACTTCGCAATACGTGTCACTTCATATATCGAAAGCATTATTTCAGCAATTTTTGCAGCGAGAAAGCTTGTCGCGATTCCCGTTTGATTTACGACTGCGCGCGTGCACCGGAATGCGCCGGAAAATGACTGAATCATCGAGTTTCGAATTCGTTCGCGATAGTATCGCCATTGTCGGCAAATCCCCCGCGTGCTGCAGCTCGTTTGCCTTCAATGACTCGGCAGTTTTACGCGAGAACAACAGGACAGCCGTACGAAATCTTATCGTAACCGCAGGCGGAGGACCGTAACGGCAGCCGTGAGTCAGCGCGTCGTCGACGATCGTCGAGGCTTGATCTCTTTTTCAGTTCGCGGTTATAGCGAACGCATGTTCCAACGAAAAGTCATCTCGATGCGCGGAAACGCTCGAACGCATCAAACGCCGTGAGGCAAGTACATATGGTTAGAGTATGCGAACGTGTCAGAAGCGGTAAAATTTCTACTCCGTATAAAATCATACCTTTCGCTGTGCTATTTTTCGCTTCCAATAAACGACGTCGACTGTAGAAATTCTTTCTTTAACCTTTTATAAGTTTGATCGATATTTTAACCACTCCAAGTAAGGTTTAAAATTGTCTAAGGTAATTGTCTCAGTTAATGACAGTGTCCTAGTTAGTGACACTTTGAAAATATTTTACATTACAAAATCTCAGTTTGACTTCTTTACACCTCAATAATATTTTAAAATATTCTGTTAGCCATTTATTATTTTTTGTAATAGTCTCATCGCAAAGTCTATCATCTTTCAAATATCTTGTAATTATAATATGAAATACATTGACTTGTAAGCTTTGTCATGTGTTTGGCTTATAAGATATTGTGAATGACGAGCGTGATCAAATATTAATAATTTTGAGCATTCACATTGGTTTGAAGTATTAGGATGACTTTGAACGATTTATTAAAGATTAAAGATTACTGTGAAGTGATAAGCAAGTGAGTATGCTAGTAGATTAATATTTCGAGTTAAAATCTGGCTGTCACTAATTAAACGAAAATACATTTACACAAAAATACGATAATCACTGACCAGTATAAAATAAAGTAAAGAATGTTAATTCTGTACTTTTTGGATGAATATGTAGAAATTCCTGAAGCCTATAGTTTTTTTCATCAATAAATGCGTTTAACTTAAAGGGATGCTGAAGATGAAAGCTTTACCGACAGAACACTGACATTTTTCTACAAAATTTACGTCGTATTGGTTACACAGAATTACAAATGCTTTTACGTAATGAAAGTACATGCAAAAAATAAATAGGAGCATTGCTCGATATGTGACGAAAACGAAGAAAAAATTTTTAATGTAAAATCTCAAGCTGTCAACGTAATATTTGTCTAATCCAAAAGTTTCACAGCTTATCATTCAATATATTGAAAGTGTAGATGCCCCAAATAGAAAAATTTTTAAAAACATTGCTCTACCTTCGCATCTGCATTTGAAAGCTTAAAAATATCGAAAAAGTTTGCAGAAAGATTTCCACATATATATGGTTAGGTTTTTTGTTGAATATGGTAAAACAAAGCAACATTCATGTAAGTTCTGTACAAGAAATACGAAAATAGCGTGATTATGTTAGTGACGATCGTCTCTGCATTATCGACATTATCGAGTTTGTCATTGACTCCAGCATTCCCTTAATCTACAATGTAATATTTACGTCGACATAACCTGACAAGAAGGAAGAAACAGCCAGGAATTGGGACAACCGTCATTGTTTTGTACTAATTATTGATATATTTTGCTTACGTTTCGAGAATGTTCGAAAATATTAATGCCAACTTATGAATATCAAGTACCATCTAGTAGATTAATTAGAGTAAGATCAGTCAGACTTATTTTATTCATAAAAAAATTAATAAATAAGCAATAATGGAACTGTTGTCACTATTTGAGACAAGTATATCATATAGTTCCAGTCAATGATTGAGAACATGTGTACATTGTCCCAGTCAGTGACACGGTCTTTGACGTGTTATTAATTGGGACAGCATAAAACTGAAAGTGTCATTAACAGGGATATGTAACATTGATTTCACAATTTTCTAATTTAATTACTAAAAAATTACATTTGCATATCGGAAATATATAACTATAACACAAATAAAAGTTCTATTTTTCACTTACAAATGACAGATTTTTCATTGAAAATGACATGGTCATTTAATTTTGTGTTCACTTTCATGAAAGATTAAATGTGTCACTAACTGGGACATTTACCTTATTATTTTACACTGAACATTCGATATTTTTCATGTATATAACCATACGTTATACAGATGTGTAATGGAAAATAAGTCTATACATAACTATACAAGTACTTGCCATAAAAAATGTTACTTAAAAAATGAAAGTATAATATCTACACGTGGTATGTAACATGCATTAACATTTTTGTAATTTTTTTGACATAAATGTAACTGCAAATACACTAGATTGGTGCAAATAAGCAATTTTTTGTGTTTATGCAAAGTTTAAGTTTTTATTTACAAATATTTTAAAAAAGTACATTTTCACAAGTGATTGAAATATTGACCACAAACCTGAATGACTGAGCACTTCCCCTGAATGGATCATAATCGATTTTTTGCTAAGAAATAATTATAATAATAATAAGTATTATAAAGTTTCTTATATTTATATTTCACATACTTGTCATGTATCTAGGTATGTTATGTAAACTTGTAATAGATATTAAAATTACCACTTAAAAAAAAATTTTGTCCTATAAAAGGTTAAATCTTTTATATAACATATACGTATTTATTATATAAATAATTATTTAGCAGATATCGATCGCCCGCGATTTTGTTGAGATATTTCCTCATGAAGGAAGTCAAACGATATTGTCTCTATCGTGCTAATAAGGGCGCGTAAATTTGTCACAATGACCGGAGATGCCGGACCGTGGGTCGTGGGATTTCCCACCACACTTGACCATTATTACATGCATAGTTTATCCGTGTAGTTAGTTGAAACTTGCTGAAATGAGGCTTGCCGAAGCTAAATTCGTGCAGCTTCCGAAAATGAAGTGAGCTGAGCCAGCCGATACGAAAAGCGCCAAGGAGTTTTGCTAGCTAGCACCTTTTCTACTCTCAAATAAAATCTACTTTTTGGTGAACAATTCTTATAAAAAATAATGATTAAAATATTTATTTATATTTATAAAAAAATATTAATTAAGAATACATTAACCAGGCTTCTTATCTTTTTTTCTGTCCGCATAAAACGAAAATCATTATAGTTTTTTCTTTATTTTATAGTTGTAAGTTTAAAAAGCTCGATAGAAAGACAACATTGATTTTTAATTTATCGAAAGTCGCTATTTTGTGTGTGTGCACAGAGTGATGTGTATATGTATATATATATATATATATATATATATATATATATATATATTGCATATACATACATACATACACACACATATATATGCAAAATTTTAATAATTACTCTATACACTGAGTAAAAATATTTAAGAATTTATCTGTGGAATATAAAATATATTTACAGAAATAAACTTTGTATCTTATAAATAAATTTTCCGGTATTATTTCTCAGTGTATAGTCCATATAGCCAATGCAATGAAACTCTATAACGTCTCTGTAAATCTAAGCCTTCCAGACAGCACAAAATCTCCTCAGGATGTCCTAAGGACGTCCTGAGGACGAAAAAATATCCTTAGGACTTCTTTAGGATATACTCTGAATGTCTCCTGGACATCTGTGCTGTTAAGGCTCTAAGTTATACCTCTATAATTAAAGATTATGTTTATTGCGAATCTCTCTCTCTCTCTCTCACTCTCTCTCTCTTGTCCCTCGACATCATCTTTCCATTGTAGTCGTAGTCACAAATTGATATCTGATTTGAACGATTTGAAATTCGCATAGGAGATTGTGTATTTCGCGAGAAACGCATCTCACAGCGTTTCTTTAACCGCTCACTGATGTTCATATAAGTTTCAGTCGCGTCAGTCTCGAGTCTACATGCGAGTGACGAACGGGAGCAACGGTTAGTCCAGTAGTTAGGGACAGCGGATGGTCAGACAGCCGAGCGACCACGCGAGACGCTCTTTTTCCACTTTCGTCAGTTTACGGTCGTTCGGGCGCGCGATCGTTCGTCGGATGAACGACGCGTTCGACGTTATTACGCGTTCGTCGTTCCAGCGAAATGCGCTCGTTCCAGCGTGGCTGCTGAGTCAATCACCTATCGCGTGTGACGATGACCGCGGGCACAATTGCGGGGTAGGGATGACGGGAAAATCCTTTTTTTTATCAGAGCTTGCGATAAAGGCATATTTGACACGAGAAATGAATGTAAAGATATTCATTCGGGTGGATAAGTGAATCCCAGCTGTTGATTAATAAATCTTGTATGCATGTTGTACGAGAAGTGCTAATATTTGTAGAGTTTTATTACTTTTCTTACGTGGGGGCTCCAAGAATTTGTCGCAGTGAGATATTTGCCTTTCTCGCATTCCACTTTCAGATATTAAATGTAGAATTCCCAGTGATTCAGTTTCTCTCGCCTGTTGTCAAACAATTTATTGGGTCTCTATATTTTATTCTATATTTCTCTTGTCATTCTATGTACAAAAGTATCGAGGTACAATTGTCGAAAAATGAATAGTTTGTGAATATTTCGTATCTCTTGTACTGAAAAACATAAGGAAAAAATGTAAAATATCAAATCAAATGAATTTTAACTAGGAAATTAACCGTAAAACTTTAAACATCACATAGTTATGTCAATTCTACTCATAGATCAATTTTAGTTAACGCATTTTTATTCGCTCATAACTTTTGTAAAAATGATCAATGTTTTTATTTAATTTGTAAAAAATTAATGTAATTTTGTAAAAATGATCAATGTTTTTATTTAATTTGTAAAAAATATCGAAGAATATGAATCTATTAATATTTTTGCGATTCAATAAAGTTAAAAAAAGCATAATGAAAAATAAAACACATTTTTAAGAACGGTAACGTTTGAAAAGTTGGTCTGGATAAATCTTATCCATGTTTATGGTTCTAAAGTTAAGGTTAATCTTGACATGGTGTTCAAGATTATTCTAAGGTCAAATAAATATTACTATCCTCTCTTTTTCTCAAAATCCTGCAATATCCGGAACTTTTGCGTATTTTCTTTAATTTCTGTGATATTGTAGAAATTAATTTGGTAACTCACTTGATATATACGTGATCGAGTTGTATCCAAAATCAAGTTTATGTACCAACTTCGCCTTCTTAACATATGAAGGGAAAAGTTCAAATATGAGACATTGTCTGAATATGAGCTATCAGCGTTTTGGATCTGCATAGTGTTATATTTTACTGAAAAGCATTTGAGTAATTTGCGCGGGTGTGTAAATTTAATTTTTTATTTAGAAATGTACATATCATTGCTGTAACTGCTTGTAAGCTATAAGAAATATAAGGATTGATGTATATTCGAGGGCATAATTAACTTAACTGAAAATTCGTTGTGTTTACTAATATAAGTCGTGTCTTCCATGATGTAATGTTACGAATATGGGCTGCTATACATGAACCTAATATGAGCTAGTAAGTGACAGGGATAATGGCCTAGACTTGCCAGTCGCGAAAAGAGAAAACAAAGGATAATAATGCAAATTATCTGTTTTGTGACAGAAAATTCTTCAATGTTACAAAAGGAAATTTTTAAGTAGAATGGTTTAATATACTTTTTTTGTAAACACATAATAATTGTATAGAAACACAAGTGCAAGATGATTATATATGCAATTTTTGACGATGAGAAATAAAATAAATATATTTCTTTGCTTTAAATTCTATATTATTTTAACATAACAAAAGTAGCCCATATTTGTACTCCCTTTTCAGATAGTAAAAATTTCTTTATTTTCAGAAAAGTGTGAATGACTAAACATGCAATAATTTAAAAAAGTATCAATTTTACAGTAGACATCCCGTTTGTTTGATAGCACATACATTTGTCTACAATAGATTTAAATATTTTAGGATATAAAAAGTTAGCCCATATTTAAATCTTTTTCTTTAATATTGCTTGACGGATATTTTTATTATTGCTACGAAGCGTCAGTGAATTAGACCCGCGTTAATCGACATCGATCACTATCACAACTAGAGATGCCACGTTATTTCCCCTGAAGCAAGCTATTTCTCTATAAAAGATTGGCGCGATCTCGTCTGGTGCGTCTCCTGTTCCCACAGGATCTCTGTCTATATGGATACCGTATCGGTCCTATGCACTTTCACAATTCCCAGAATAATATGTCGCGCTGCAGCAGATCGCATCGCGTATGCGCCGGTAAATATTGTTTACCGATGGAAAAGTGTCCGAATCGCGTAAACGCTTCGGTGACGACAAACGAAAAGAGTGGAGACATCGAGGAGCCGGCTTATTTCTGAGCCAGGATAGCGGATGGTATCAGAAATCGATGGCGGCTTAACCTGACGTGTATCTGCGCAATAACACGTGGAAGCTGCACGCTAGGATAAAGTGCAGGATAAAATGAAGTCGATTGGCGATACGCGTGAGATATCCTGTGAGTTATTTTTATATTAGACCCGTTCTAATACGTCGACGCGTTCGCGAAATCGAGTCAATACCTTATTCTTTTAGCATGCATTATTTTCCTTTCTCACCCAGATCGGGAACATTACGAGAGTTCGAGAGATTTATGAATTGCTCCGCTGTATAAACACAACGTTCGGCACGAGTGTTACCTTTTAGGTATATTGAACAGATCGAATTTGTGCGCAAAAATCGTGAAACGAATTTACGTAGATTGTTTCCGAATTACTTAGATTGCCAAAATAAAATGACCCGTGTAGAAAAAGTAAACAAGTTTTATTTGATTCTGTTTCTCTCGTGTTGGCAATAAAATTAATCAGAAAAGAAAATCCATCTATCTATTTGCACTTTCAACACCTCTTTTAAATGATCTATCGCTAACATTTTTTCATCCAACGTGTAGTGTATTTTATTTGTTAGACGAAGTGTTTGAGAGGGATACATGCAGAACATTTTTCTCGGAAACATAAACATTTACACACATTAACCGTTATCCGTTTAGAATATATTTATAATGTAGAAAGAATTTCAAGGAAGCTTTGGAAAATTTAACACATATACTCATAGTAAATTTGTATATTATCAGAGGTACACAAAACATATCTGAGCAAACTACTCATTTATTGCTGACATAAATAAATTTTCGCTTTAGTATGAGTATACCCCAATCACGCAAAACAAGTCTTGCAAATTAAGACGGTTTTATACTGCAAAAATAGTACTAACAATGTAAATAACAAGAAACTAATAATAACAATGTTTTTGCAAAACTATGTTCTTCAGAAAACGATCCACTAAATGTTTCTAACAATTACTGCTTTTAGCAATGTGTGAAATATACAAATATCAACGACAAAATTAGGAAAATTATATTTATCATAAAATTTACTATAAATTGTTAACAATGTTATTATTAAAAATAATACTGCTAATAATATTTGCTTTCAACATCCTTTGATCTGAATAGTCAAGTGATGGTTTGTAGAAATAATGTTTTGACTATGTTGGTGATAAAGCTATTCAGCATGTTACCAAAAGAAGTAATTTTTATCAATAACATTTACTTTTCACAAAATAAAAACAAATGTTGTTAACATTCTTTACTTTAAATAACAAAGTTAATAGCAAAATGTGATTAATTTGCTTCGTAATTTGCTGGAAACAAAAGTTTTCAGCAATTTTAAACGGAGCAATCTTACATTTGTCAGTAACACTGCTAGAAACACAGGTTATTAACAACGTTATTATTGATGTAAATAGATTGTTATACTATTAGAATGCTATATTATTAAAGAAAAGTTTTCTGCATGCAGAGTTACGTCGATGTGAATTGCATAGAATTGCAAGGAATCTTCTCTTGATCTAAATTTACATTCTTTCGACTGGGAAACGAACGCTTTAGTGCTAATGGTTTAATTTGGCAAAACACATAACACTATAGAATATTACACGTAAAGAAACTAGATTCAGTGATTAATAACAAACCGATAGTGATTCGTACGTACGCAATATCGGCAGGTTGTAGTCCATTTGGATTTTCTACGCGTCATTTGTTACCCCGGTTTCACGGTATTGATTTTCTAGCACTGCGACGTCGACTATAGACATACATTTTTCAGTGAATCTACAATTCTAGCACGGATGTCATCTCGACGTCCATCTTACGGTTCCTTTCTCTCGCGTACACACGGCGTCCATGGAAAATTTATATTTATCCGATTTGGATTTTCTACAATAAATCGGCTCAACGTGTCCCATATAATAACTAACTTCCCCGTGCGAAACATTCGTCACTGATCGTCGCGAACATACGGAAATATGTATCCGTATTTGCGAGGATTTCAATGTACATTCTAGTATTCACGCTGGTTTGTTTCGATCTCATACACAGAGTTGCTACAAATCTGGCAAACTAGGAAAACTGGGAAAAGTCATGGAATTTAAATTTGTCATGGAAAACCGAGATATGTGAGGGAAAAATATAAAATAACCTGGAATTTTGGCCTTTCTTTATAATTTTTTGAAATTAAGGTAACCTTCCTTGGATTATAATAGAAGAATATATAATCTCAAGATACTTAAATCTAGAGTTCCTAGGGATTTTATTAATGTCAGATTATTTTTTTTTTATTTTAACGTTAAAAGTTTGTAGGTATAGTGTATAACTTCACATGTTATTTAAAAAATAAATAAGATTTTCTTAGTATATTGAATATGTATACATCTATGCTAGTCCATGCATCATGATGTGTGTTAACAAAATAATTAAAATTTATATTTTATTCAACGTTTTTTCATTCAATCATCCTTTTTCGTTTCATAACTACATTCTTTTTTCCAATACTTATAATTTTTGTTAACCTGAATGTGTATTTTCAGAAATATGTTAGGAATATGATCTTAGTAAACAAAATTTGTATTGCTTTTAATAATATAAGTTACTCTTTCTGTAATCTCTGTTCCTAAACGTCAAAACTGAAGATTATATTTTGGTCATGGAAAATTCTCCACTGTCGTCTGGAAAACATAAATAAATCAGAGAATTTTAAAATTAATTTTCTGTAGCAAACCTGATACAAAAAATTTAATTTGCTAACTTATTCGTAGAGGGAATTTTTTTCTCGTTTCTAAAATTCACTTGTAAAGAGAAGATTAACTTCTCTTTTATCATCGTGTTTTTACGGTAAGCATTCAGGAGACTTTTCTTGGTATATTGCAAATATTGCGATGGACCATGCTTTGAGAATTGTGAGCTTAATCGCAAATGTACTTCTGTCACGAGTCGAGTCCCTAAGCAAGGCAGAAAAGGAGTGATCGTTGCGCTCGACGGGTAAACGACCGGGCGATTCGCGAGCGAAAATAAACGCGCCGCCCTTTACCTATTTATCTCTTCCGGACAGTGCCGTTGAAACGTGCGCGTGCGACTCGCTGCCTGTTACCAACAATAACAACGAGCGTGATACATCCCGCGAAGAAAGTACCTTCGCACCAAATGCGCCAGCAATCGATTATCCCCGTAACAGGCAACGTCTCGAATAGAAATTGATCCCGAATAGAAAATAGTCCTGGTCAGGTTGACCTCATTCATTTATCTGATTTGTGTAAAGTGATGTTATTAGGTTTCCTAATTATTAATTTTGACAGTCGCATTTTTATTTTAAGTACTTGAGTAACATCGCACGTCTATCGGACACCATAATCATTTTGGTACACCAAAAATTATGTGTGCCTCATATGGCACACGTGTTTTAGATGTTTAAATTTGGCGCACTAGGGTCGTTCTTGTCTTCGCTTATATACATTCTATAAAAGTGCTAATAAAAATCTATAATAAAAAAAAGAAATATTTCTATTCAAATAAGTAGAATAGAATTACGTGTACGGAAATGATTGCAAATATTCACTCAAGTAGTTCATTTTATTGCATATGTAATGAAAGGTATAATGAAAACGTGAGTTTACATAACAATGTGTTACCTTTTCTGAAAAAGAATTTAAAAAATTAAATTAATATTCTAGGATTTATTATTACTCTAGAATTTTCTTGACAATACTATAACCATGAAAAGGTAAATGTTCACTTTAGGGGAGTCACCTCCGATGATCTTAATCTTGACATATGTTGTTAAGGTCACTGTCCTGAGTAATACGCAAAAGGTTTTAGCCGTCGCTCGTTGTTTATTAAAAAGTTATTAACAAAAAAATTTTATAAACGGAATGTAATTTTAGTATATAATATACATTGAAATATGGTAAATAGTATACGTATATGGGCGGGGAAGGGGGCCTGCTCCTCCCCCCGTACCCCCTCCCAAAAAACCTAACTCTAATCTAACTCATCTACTGAAACATGGTAAAAAGTATGCATATACTGTTTGCACATATACGTGTACTGTTTACCTTATTTCAATAGATAGGTTAGGTTAGGTTAGGATTAGGATTTTTTGGGGAGGGGGTGCGGGGGGAGGGGGTGCGGGGGAAGGGGATCCGCCCTTCCCCCGTGCATATACGTGTACTGTTTACCATATTTTTCATGTACACTGTGTGCAAAAATTACGTTCAACTTTTAAAACTTCTTTTGCTAATAACTTTTTAACAAACAACGAGCGACGGCTAAAACCTTCTGAAGGTTACTCAGCAGAGTGACCTCTATAATGTATGTCGAGATCAAGGTCATCGGAGGTGACTCCTCTAAAGTACACGTATATGCGCAGAGGAGAGGCTCCGCCCTTCCTCAAAAAAACTAACCTTAACCTAACCCATCTATTGAAATATAGTAAACAGTACACGTATATTCTTTTGTTAATAAATTTTTAATAAACAACGAGCGACGGCTAAAATCTTCTAAAGGTTACTCAGGAGGGTGATCTCTATAATATATGTCAAGATCAAAGTCATCGGAGGTGACTTCTCTAAAGTGAACATTTACCCCTTTTTTAATTGTTATATATAATTGTAATTCCTTTAAAATCTTTATTTACTTGTTACATTTTACGGAATTATACAATGATATAGAATAACAGAACAGACATGAAATAATTTTAGACGTATAATAATATAAAAACATGACATGAAATACATAAAATTAATTAATTATATATATATATATATATATATATATATATATATATATATATATATACAGGGTGTCCCATTTTCACTTTCACACCAAAATACTTTGAAATGTACAAAAAAATACGGAAAAATGATTCAGACAAGAGTTGATATGGGTCGATGGACATAAGATGGTACTATTGGTTTAACCTTGGGTGGCGCCGCCAAGGTTAAGTCAAGGTTAACTTTGATTTTTTAAATAGAAATATATATTTTTTTATTACGGAATTTTATTTCATGTAAAGAAACAAACAACTTTTGTTTGAAAAAAATTTTTATACAACCTTTATTTTCTATGATATTTACGGAAATATCTACAAAATTATTGTTCTCAATAATTTTTTACTCGAATTCTATAAACTTTACAGAAAAATAGCAAGAGATAAAATTTTTTTATTTCCTTCTCATAGAACTCTGAGAATTTTTTCAGAATTTTTTAACTTTTTAGTACTGCATTTTCTTGCATTTCCTTGATAATCTATATTATAAATAAGATTCTCTTATTGCCACGTTGAGTTGTCACATGATTTATCAGGACCCGATAACATCACCTCATGCAAACCACTTAAGTAATTAGGATTAATTTCAACAGAATCATGGGATAAAATTTTAGTCGAGATCTCGTCGCGATGCCACGCAGCAATATTGAAGCTCTCAAATCCTACTGAAAATACGAAGGCACATCAAAAGGACCGCTCTTCCACCCCCGTGATTCACTACATCGTTAGGTCGTGCCGTCGCGCAACAAATCGTACGGCTTATCCGGATTTCGCGTGCGCACCGCGAGTTCCGCTGGCGGCTGCATATACGGTAACACGTACACGGTAACCGGTACCTCCGGCACTAACGATGACGCGCATCAAGAGCGCGCGTCTTGTCGGCAATCCCCTCTTCCCCTCTTCCGCGATTCTCTTCGCTCACGAATTCGCGCCGTGTCGGGAACGTCGCCAAAACGCCTCAACGAAGTTACAAGGCTGCGAACGATATTAACCCGAATTAAACGGCTGCGCTTCTCCGCTTGTACTATACGTGTCTTAGTAACAGGAGGTTCCGACTGGAGAAGCATACGCTTCGATAAATCCGGGGACTACTTCTCTCGCGTGATTCATTTCGATGCTATCCCTTCACGCAACCTTTGAATTGTCGATATTACATGGTGTGGAATTGAGTTCTATATTGGAACTATCTCGATTCTCTCGTTAATGTGTTTTTTGCTTATTACCACGCTATAAATCTAAGTATGTAATTTTTACACATTTGCATATATAAAAACGTGTAGTCTTTTTTTACGCACTATATACGTATAATTTTGCCTACATTTTGTTTTATCTGTGTAAGTTTACACAGATAAAGACATTTAAATATATACTTTTTATACGTATAAATAAAACTTATGCTGCTAGCTCAGTAGTTATGAGATATAAATAATTTGTAAGATTTTCTAAGCTTTATCAATTTGTTATTATTAGTATTATATATATATATATATATATATATATATATATATATATATATATATATGTATATGTATACATGTAAATACACACGCACACACACACACACATACACATGTATAATATTGTAAACTCAAAATTTTGACATTACTATAAATTCATATCACACCAAACAACACAGATTTCCATAGGACATCCTTTAAAGACATTCTGGAAACATTCCCAGGACATCTGGAGATCTTGTGTTGTCTAGGATGTAACACAAGTTCCTAATCTTACCCAAGTAACACAGTTTGCTTATATTAACTGCGACAGCAAAAATGTGATTGCTGCCAGCCTTAATTACAACTATTTGGCATCGAATGCAATTTTGCTATACTTCTAGCTGCAAAAGCGCTATATCAGTTAATAAAAAAGTCAAAATGCAGCCACAATTATTTTAGCTGTACTAATAGCTATAAAGTCACTGTGACAGATAATAAAAAGGTCACATTACAGCTATAGCTATTTTACTTGTAAAAGTATTAATAGCTATAAAATCGTTATGACAGCTGCCAGAGAAACCAAAACTGTTTGGTTTCTAGTTGCAGCCATTTTAGCTGCATTAATTAATGTTAAGTCATTGTGAAAGCAAAAACAAAAACTAAAAATCCAATCACATTTACTACACTGTTTAATACACTATTTTAGCTGTATTAATGATTGTAGAAACATCATGATAATTATAAAGAAAAGTTACAACTAGCTTCATAGTCATTTTGCTATTTTTTTCATGTACGATTATCATGCATGAGCACTGTAAGTCGTGATCACGTATGCGCATGGACAGAAGCTAAAATGCAGCCAACATAGTTGTAATCTGCTTGTAATTTGTATGTTATAACAAGAGCAAAGAATAATGTGATTATCAATTTTATATTAAATTTAGCATGTGTCAGCGATGATCAAGTGGACTCATACATTCGTTTATGCGGCTCTAAAATTATTACATAAGAATCTATGTATAATTCTTTAAACATTATACTTATGAATTTGTGTCCGCGTTAGTACACTTATATGTGCGTTATAAATTATAATAGTTTGCAATTATTAATTAATATTTATTAAGCTCTAAATTGATGTAAGTATAATAAGGTAAAAGTTCTGAGTTGCCCGAGGTTCAATCTTAGTTAAATAAAAAAAATTTATTTAATTAAATGATATCTTTTTATTAATTAAATTATATATATTATAGATAGAATCTACCTAGTATAGGTAGAATTTTGTATAGGTATATAGCTCTTATTTTATTAATTAAATTATATCTTTTTTTTCAATATTTAGACGCAATTTTAAAATAAAAATTTAACTCACATTGAATATTAATTTACATATAAGAAATATTCTCCGTTTATTTGTTTATCTTTATTTCGATTATCACACCGAGTAGCACGTGAAACTTTAAAATAGTTGTGATAACATTGCTGCAACTTAAACCGCAGAATTTTTGTTTAGCACAGTAACTGCCACAACGTGATAATAATGTTTTGACAACGTTGTAGCAGCAAAAGTGGGACCATAATTAGAGGCTTTGAAAACGTAACTGCAATCATTTAACTGCACAGCTATTTTGCTGTAAACAATTGTTATAACTTCTGGCATTTACTGCCAGAAACTAAATAAAAATTTTGTGGTTTAAGTTGCGGCAATGATATTTCAGCTGTTTTAAAGCTTCACGTGTTACTTGGAATTGCTATCTCTCTGTTGTGGTCCGCAGAACAAATACTATGATTGAGAAGTCCGTAAAGTTTGGTTGCATTATACAGCACCGAAAGTACTATACTTAAACATATATGAATAGGCGGTAAAGAAGTTTAATATACCACTTCCAGAGTATTTTGAAAACTACAATCATCTTATATGCATGAACAAAAAATAACATTAATATTTTGTTATGGTAACTATATTTAGGCCAGTGATATCCTTAATGTTTTCTCCGTGTAATAATAATTTTGATTAAGATTCCGTCATATGTAAAAAACTTAAATTGAAAAACTGAAAAACTTTAGAAACTGACAATTGCAATGATAATAAAATTTATTGCGACCAATGTACGTAAATTCCTTGAGAATTTCTCATGCTCTTTTAAAGTGAATCAGTGAATAGTTAGTGATATCAGTTATAAGTATAGCTCTGAGTACTTTCAGTGCAACACTTATAACTGCAAATCAGTGTATATTCAGTGTTTTCAGTAATGTTTCACTGATTTATTTTAAGAGAGTGCGCATAGCGCATTCCATAGCGCAATTTTAATGCACATTGTAAACTTATCGAAACCATGCGAAAATCAAGTTAAAAGTAAATATTTTTAAGAAAGAAGAGAGTATTTGTTTCTTTGTACTGCAAAAAAATAATTCAAATATTTTTCAGTCAATACGATTATTTAAAGTAGTGACTCCATGATTATTTCAAACAATGTATCTGAACGGTAAACAAACATATACATGCAAAATCTTATGCACTAAATAAATCGCATTAATTTGTACAAAATTTTACAAAAACTTGCAAAATTGATCAAAAGAAAGAAACCTTGAATTTAAAAAATTAGAAGTTAAATTTTTAAGTCGTTTTACATGCCGATTTTTCTGACTCACTGAAACACCAAGAATGTTGGTACAAAATATAATTTCGTCGATTAGATAGGATTTCATGGCTTTACGAGAGAAATACACGTAGAGATAGGAACGTGTTAAGCTTTACAATTGTTGAAACTCAACAATATTAATCCTAGAAATTATATCCCAGTTTTTAATAAACGCTGGGATACAAAAAGATTGTATATACCTTTGAACCGACTATACTCGGCCCGAACCGGCGAATCTTCTAATATTATTCGCATTTTCTGTAAACTACACTACCTAGGAAGTATACTCATCGCGTGACCACAAGCTCCGGCAAATTTGAAACAAACGTTAAGTTTCCTAATTAGTTAAATCGATGAACATCAACACGTTAAGTTTACAGAAGCTCAAAACTAAATATTTCTCTTTTAAAGGGATGCTAAAATGGACAACGAACTCCGAATATGTTAGTAATGTAGAATGAATATGTTAGTAAAGTAATTGTCACTAAGATGATCATCCTATCATTTTGGTATTTCTTATATATATACAAGGTATCCGGTAACTAATCGAGTAACCGTCGTGTACGGCTAGAACGGGTCAAAATAATCGTAAAAATTATATACCATTTTGAAATGTTCTCAATATTTATTCTGTAATTAATTAAAATATATAAACGAATGAGCTCACGAGAAGCAGTATTGGCGTATTTTAGGAGCAATTTGGATCCGTCGATTAAAATGACTCACCCTGTGTATATATATATATATATATATATATATATATATATATATATATATAT